>NW_026606741.1:0-90000 GCF_029890125.1 Rhinichthys klamathensis goyatoka | reverse complement strand
GAACATTATGAAAGAAACAAAGCATATAGGTTTGATTATTTTTTTTTTTTTTTTTTTTTTTTGTTTAGTAACATGTTTAAAATGATATCCTGATGAGTTCACACCTCAATCCAGAAGATGGCGGTAATGCACTTTGTTTGCAAACTGCCAAAAAAAACACAGATGAAGAAGAAGATCCTCATTGGGAAGTTTTGTGTTGATCTGGTGAACATCTCTGAGCGTTTCTTCCTGTGGTTTTGTCTTCCCGTGGATTACTCTTGGACTGTTTATTCTCTTCGTGATTCTTTGCTGCCTGTCCTGTTTTCTATTGTGGACTGATTTATGTAAGTTTGCTGCCCTAAACTTATGCCTGTTTTCGGATTACGAGTTGCATTGTCGTTGTGTTTGTTTAAAGCGCAAAAAAAAAAAAAAAAAACTCCACATATCATTTTGGTGGATTAAGTCTGTAGAAATCTCGTTTAAATGTGTTTAGCTTTAATTTTGATGTTAATGTATGTTTATAGCCATATCTGTGACCTGTGTATTATGAATAGCAGAGGGAGGACGTTAATTAATGTTTCTTTTCTCATACATCCTTCAGCAGAAAGACTGAATCTCTCTCTCTGTGTGTGTGTGTGTGTGTGTGTGTGTGTGTGTGTGTGTGTGTTTATTGTCTCTAGGGCTGCACGATATTAGGAAAAAATGACTTTGCGTTATTTTATTTTTCTGCGATATGAAAACAATTTCACCAGATGACTTGAATCTCTATTTGGAAAGAATGATTCATTCTAGAATGACTGGGATGATTTTGTAATGAAGTAAATCTGCATAGAAAGTAAAAAATTACAAGCATAGATAAATACAATAGAACAAAGATATAAATATCTTTTTTACCCAGGTAAATCTAACTGTATTCAGGTACAGTCACATTGAATAATCAAATGTAAAATAACACTGTATATAGTCTTCACTGTATAAATGAAATATAATTAATTTAATTATCTTTGTTAAAGGTACACCGTGTAGGAATTTCTCCCATCTAGCGGTGAAATTGTATTTTGCATTCAAACGAATAGTGCTCTCTAGCGCCTCGATTTTTCAAATCCGTGTTGCAACTACGGTAGCCGTTATGTACCAAAAAGCTATGACAACATGTAGGCATGAAATGCAACCATCAAACATAGCCTGTGATGCTATTCATCAAAGAGCCTGTTTAGCTTTTAACTATACATGTTCTATTATGTTGCCTATATAATAAAGTAGGGCTGCCCCCGACTAAAAATATTCCTAGTCGACTAACACTCCTGCATTTTAGCTATTAGTCGAATAATCGTTCATTTATGATATTAATATAAAACTTGCGTATATACAAGGAAAGGTATAGTCCAAGTTGAAGTTTAACACTTCCATATGACAGAAAATGCTAAAGCACGATATTAGCGCATTCAAAATGAAAAATAAGCGCTTAAAACAGAATAGTAAAGCGTTTAAAGTAGGGCTGTGTTGAAAAAATCGATTCACCAATTCTGAATCGATTTTCATATTAATTTCTAAAGATCGATCCATAACTCAGAGGATCGATTTAATAATAGGCTTACATTTTCCCCGTGAACTTTAACTTGCCGCGACTGGAGATCGCTGATAAGCGCATCGAAAGGCTTTCACTCAGCGCGCACATTGTTACGACAACGGGCTTTGAGTGAGTCATTAAACCGTTCATTCAACGAACACGTTCAAAAAAGCTGATTCATTAAAAGAGATGTAATGAAACAAGGTGTTAATTATTTTTAACTTTGAGTTCCACTTCTCAAGGCTCAGCTGAGCAGCAATGCGTCGCATGGGTAACTCTGAAGCTGATGCTTCACTTATTAGAGACCAATAGCCTATTGATTCAATGCGTGACTCGCTGATTTTATTTCCCCGCGGCTTCCTCGCGCTGTGGAATGCTGACCAGCGCTGCTCCTGACGCGCATTTATGGTAAATACCCGTGACGTGAACGTTAAAAGGATGATACGGCAAATATTTCGCTTTCCTTTGACTCGGCAAACTTTTTTCACGAATACATATGACTTCAAAGACAGACGCAGGTAATCGCACGCGCTCTGCCGATCTCTCTCATTCACTGTCTGTGCGAAGCCTCTGTAGGCTACACATCACCATGATAAACTGTCTTGTTTGTTATCATTATGAACTTGTTTAACATTCAATACACATGCATGAAGTTCAAAACAAGAAGGGTATAGCCTTATAAAAAAACGTGAATATCGCGGTTGCTGCGGTTACTTGCAATCCTCTGCGGTTGACTTGTCAGTAGCGCGGTACTACAAGATTGCGGTAATCGCGACAGCCCTCTGCTGCTGATATACCTCTGCGTCCTCTGTCGTCTACACCAGTGCAAGTTTGTGAAAGCAGTTGTATCAACACTCTGGAAGGGGGATTGCTCTTTACAACCATCAATACTCCATTAATTTGCAGTTGAATGTCTATAATAATAGTATTAATATGTTGCATAACTACAGTCGTGTAATTCAAGTAACACCTGAAAAAAAAAAAAATGCTTTTTTCAAAAACACTTATCTAAATCTCAAAGATCGGATCAGATCGAATCAAATCGAATAATGATAATCGATTCAAGATCTTGAGAATCGGAATCGAATCGATTCTTGAAATTTGAATCGAAACCCAGCCCTAGTTTGAAGTATACAGCGCTTACGACACGTTATAGGCTAATTATAACATAAAAACAGCAATCAGACTGCCTGTGCATTTTAATAATTTATTATCAAAAATACAAACTGTTACATGTCCAAAAAAATAAACAGTTTTGAATAAAATAAAATTCGTTCTTTAAAATAAATTAAATAAACGTATTAGTAACTTAGTCCTAGTACAAAACAAGGCAAAAAAACAACAACAAATATATACTGTAGCAAAAACGCTGTTTGGTATAAAAATACAGTGGAAAAATAAATTAATATAATTTTTATATTGTTCAAAAGGAAAATTAACAAAAACTAACCATTTAATAAATGCACATCGCACAACGCCAAAACTTAGAATAAAAAAGAAGGCGGCAAACAAATCAACAGCCTAAGTATTTGAGTAAATTGTTTAGAATAACTAGGCTATATTTAAGACAAAATGTGGAACAAATAGGCTAATTTAAAGAACACTAATACAAATAAAAAATATCAGAGCAAAGCCGCAAACTGCCATTAAGATGACGGATGAGTCTTGACCTGAAACAACAAATTGCAAACATCAGACTAATTTTTCTTACGGAATAAAAAACAACTTCTGCATTATATAAAAACGAATGAATAAAAATAATATTTATTTATTTGTATAGCCATATTTTATTTTAGCCAATTATTTTATATATTATAAAAATACCTGTTTTTTTTTTATATATAGCTTAACGGATAGCAAACAGAAACACTACAAAAGGAAATTAAGCATTCTTAGCTTTCAATTCGATTTTTTTTTTTTTTCATATTATGTAAGAGGAACACCAGCTTGTCCACATTGTTGGGAAGAAGGGAGCTTCTCGACTTGTTCACAATGAAGCCGGCCTTTGAAAAGATGCGCTCTGATGGAGTGGATGTGGAAGGGATACAGTGGAGGCGTTTAGCTGCTTTAGCGAGCTTTGGATATCGATGTTAATTTTTTTTGCCACCCTGCCAATGGTCCTGAATCAACCTTTGTTTTATCTGCCAAGTACATTTTCCCACAAGTGCGCTTTGGTATACCGCGAGGCACGAGATCTCGTTGATCTCTCGTTGCTTTGATGTCATGTCATACACTGACTGCGCAGCCCCTGATTGCGTAATATTTTCACGTGATTTTTTTTGCGACTAACTGACTAATAAAAATGTATTCGACCAAGCCCTTCTCATATCGACTAACATTTAGTCGACTATTTGGGGGCAGCCCTATAAAGTACACAACCAAGCAATGAAAAAAAGCTTGTAATTTAGACCGTAACATTGACTTACCTGTCGAGAAGAGAGCAGGCAACTTCAGCGTCCCTTTCGTAGTGTTTCTCCTTCTTTAGCTCTTTCCACCTGGAAAAAGCTATCCCGACATTAACACCTGCCAGTCACATTTCCTTTTACGTTAAATTTTTGGCGACAAGGATTCCTTCTCCTGTGGCTCGGCATACCCATGGTCCTGCATTATAAAGTATCGTGCAGTGCAGCCTTTCAAATTTGCCGGGTCAGTGACAAGCGCCTATCACGATACTATTGGAGAGCTCAGCTGGTTTCAGTCACGTGACCCTGGCTCTGAACGAAAATGCGCTGGTTATGCGTTTAGGTAGGCTAACGTTAGTGCTTTTTGTCCCTCTCTGCTATTATAGTTTTTCAAGATGGCTGAACCACATGGAATCCTCCATGGACTTACCCGTCCCATGTAAATAAAGATAAGAAATTCTTCGCTTACGAGGATAAGTCAGATAATTGGCAGAGGTCATTCCACACCAATGAATAAAGACATTGATTTTAGCTAATAAAGTACTTAAACTACACAGTGTACCTTTAAAACAGCAAAAGTCATTTTCTCTTTCTTTTTTGATGTTTGATTGACATTGGTGACAAACAGCTGCGATTTATATTATAGGGTTTAATATTAAGACGAATGCACGTTTTAATTTGTTTTGCAATCTTATGATAAACAAACTATTAAAAAAGTGCGAACACAGTATATTAGCTTTCCAGTGGCTCCTAAAGCTAAGGAAACTAATTTTTAAAATATTCAATGGGGTAGCCTATACCCGTCAAGTGAATTTTTAAGACAACGGTTTAACTTTGAAGAAAATGCCTGTACTTTTTGTCAAGTTGACAGAGACAACTGATCATCTTTTTTTTTTCTTTTGTTATCTTTCTTTCAAAATACTTTTTGGGAAAATATGTCTTATTGGTTGGAATCAAAGATTCACTCACTGCCTACTTTTGCTAAACATATGTTTGGAATGCTGTTGGACGAGAAAAGAAGTGAATTTCTTATTAATGTAATGTTGATACTGGGCAAATTTTTCATTCATAAGTCCAAATGTATGAAGACGAAACCTTATTTTTCTGTATTTAAAAGAGACTTGATTTCTAATTTCTTTCCAGCGTTGGAATGTATGAAAAGTAAAAAGGCCCAGAAATTGGCTGGAATAATAAGAGACCTTGAGCTCTTAAAAGAGGAATAAAGAGACCCCTTTGTATTTTTATTTTATATTAATATATTTATTTATTTATTTTTATTTGTTATTATTATTTTATTTTACTGTAACTGATATGGGCCTTGCTTAATACTCATTTACCTGTATTTACCAATGCCATTGTAGATGTATATTATTTTTTTGTTCTGTTCTTGGTGTTCAATAATAAAAAAGAAAAAGCGTGTGCGCTGGTTCATGTGTTTGTGTGACGTCTGCTCTCCAGCGTTCATGTGATTCTGCGATCGCTGGGTTCGTTTTAACCAGTCCCTTTGTTTGGTTTGCTTCCAGTACATTTACTTTAGGCTACTTGGTTTTCTGTGCATTTTTCCATAAATATTGTTTAAATTCATTTTTGTTAGTTGTATTTGGTTTGTTTCGTTAAATTAGTTTTTAGTGTTTTTGCTTTATCTCTTTTGTTTTGCTCTGTTTTAATGTGATTTGAGTATGAAAGTGGGGTGAATATCTACCCAGTTTTGGTGCCCAAATTCTGAACCTCAGTGTATGATATCATGATTCTCTGATAATTTAAATGTTTTGTCATTTTGTTTCTTTCCATTTGGAAAATCAAGTCTTACACTAGTCTAAATGATAAATCCAGTTTGAGATTTGTGCTGGCTACTGTATAGAGGCAACCAGGGCACTGTTCAGACTTCATCAAAGAATTTACTGATTTTATATCAGAGTTACTGGCTGCAGATAAAGTAATTGTTGGTGATTTTATGTGGATAATGATGTATTTTTTTAATTTAAAAAATAACCCAAAAAAATTAGAATGTATTCCCAAAATCGTGCAGCCCTATAGTTTCTCTTGATATCAGCATGTTCACAGCTGTTTATTTTTATATTTTTTATTTACAGGGACCAGATGCCACTGAGGAGTCCTTCTGACTTCAACATTCACATGAGTTATGTACATGAACATGGTCAAATGAAAAATCAAACACCTTGGAAATGACAGGTATGTACTATGTTTCAGGAATGGCACAAAGGTGTGTGACTGTTCAAGTCTCTGTTCAAGATTTTAGCCATGAAAATGTCACAAGTAACAGAAATAAGCACAAATGTCAGAGCATGTTAGAACACCTCCAGGGCCCGAAAACACCTCAGACCCCAGAGGGTTAACGCACGTTTTTTAAATAATATCCACATATCATTTTGGTGGATTGAGTCTGTGGAAATGTCATTTAAGTGTGTTTAGTTTTCATTTTGATATAAATGTATGTTTTTAGCCATATCTGTGACCTGTGTATTAGAAGAATTGCAGTTATTGTTTGGGAGGATGGTAATTAATGTGTCTTTTCTAATGAATCCTTCAGCAGAAAGACAGTGAATCTGAAGGTGTGTGTGTTAATTGTCTGTCCTCTGTCAATAAACTGGTTCATTTGTGTTGCTGAGGAAATTTGCTCAATTTGCCTCAATTCTTCTTGGCATAGATTCAACAAGGTGCTGGAAGCATTCCTCAGGGAGTTTGGTCCATATTGACATGATGGCATCACACAGTTGCCGCAGATTTGTCGGCTGCACATCCATGATGCGAATCTCCCGTTCCACCACATCCCAAAGATGCTCTATTGGGTTGAGATCTGGTGACTGTGGAGGCCATTTTAGTACAGTGAACTCATTGTCATGTTCAAGAAACCAATTTGAAATGATTAGAGCTTTGTGACATGGTGGAAGTAGCCATCAGAGGATGGGAACATGGTGGCCATAAAGGGATGGACATGGTCAGAAACAATGCTCAGGTAGGCCGTGGCATTTAAACGATGCCCAATTGGCACTAAGGGGCCTAAAGTGTACCAGGAAAACATCCCCCACACCATTACACCACCACCACCAGCCTGCACAGTGGTAACAAGGCATCTCAACAGAAATCGAGACTCATCAGACCAGGCAACATTTTTCCAGTCTTCAACTGTTCAATTTTGGTGAGCTCTTGCAAATTGTAGCCTCTTTTTCCTATTTGTAGTGGAGATGAGTGGTACCCGGTGGGGTCTTCTGCTGTTGTAGCCCATCCGCCTCAAGGTTGTGCGTGTTGTGGCTTCACAAATGCTTTGCTGCATACCTCGGTTGTAACGAGTGGTTATTTCAGTCACTGTTGCCCTTCTATCAGCTCGAACCAGTCTGGCCATTCTCCTCTGACCTCTGGCATCAACAAGGCATTTCCGCCCACAGAACTGCCGCTCACTGGATGTTTTTTCTTTTTCGGACCATTCTCTGTAAACCCTAGAGATGGTTGTGCGTGAAAATCCCAGTAGATTAGCAGTTTCTGAAATACTCAGACCAGCCCTTCTGGCACCAACAATCATGCCACGTTCAAAGTCACTCAAATCAACTTTCTTCCCCATACTGATGCTCGGTTTGAACTGCAGGAGATTGTCTTGACCATGTCTACATGCCTAAATGCACTGAGTTGCCGCCATGTGATTGGCTGCTTAGAAATTAAGTGTTAACGAGCAGTTGGACAGGTGTTGCTATTCGGTACCTGGAGAAGCGTTGTTTCCAATCGGGCCAATCCTCCGGTTTAGCGAAGTTAAGCTGCTCCGGCGCCGAAAACTTTGCAATGTTGGGCGGTTTTCTCCAGTGAAAACTAATCTCCGAGTAACTAATCTTCAAATGTAGGCGTGTCGCGCGCTCATAATGTAAGAGACGATGGTGTGACCACAACATTGCCCAACATCAAATGGCAAATGTAATGAAAGCGGAACGAAACTGAGCTACTCGTTATTGTGTGGTTGACGGACCGTTTATCAGTTTGGACCAATGCAGCGCGAGCCGATCTTGATCAAGCTACACAGCGAAATCCAGTAAAGAAAAAATAATAATTTACCACTGAAATAATAACATCGCTGCGAGATCCAGTGAGAAACATTCACATTTCTCCGTTATTAACGGATCAAACAGCGCTGATGTGGAAACCAGGAAGAAACATTGTGCCATGAATGAACTATTCAGTGTCCACAGATCAGCAACATTCACCATGGATTTACTGTAGTAACACTACTAACCACTACTAACCACGTCAGCTTTTAACACGGAGGGTGTTTGGATTTCGCGTTCAGCCATCGCATGATTGTGCATGCCACAGACGGAGCTTCAGAGTTCCGTCTTTTGTGTTCCGTCAATATTACGTTATTAACACGACTAACTGTAACCATGGGAGTTTGGCAGGAATAGTAGGCTATAATGCTTTCAAGTAACATTACGTCGGTTTTATTTCGACATTATGAATACAATTGCTGCCCTCAAATGTTAATCTGAACTAAAATAAACTTTTGTTTATAACTACTACAATATTACATTTCATTTTGTCCAAAGAGCTGTTTTGTTTTATACGCTCCTAAGAAGAGTCAAGTATAGCTCCATCATTGCTCAAAGTAAAAAAATATCATACCTTATGATGTTAGTTTTAATAAAAATTTAATTTAAAAGAATGAATTCAAGGAAATTTCTCTGGCATTTCTTTCTTTTTTGCTGTATCGAAAACGTACCGAACCGTGACACTAAGGGTTTTAAGATCGAAATCGATCGATTTTTTTTTTTTTTCCAATCGATCGAATCAAAAAATGGAATCGTCGATGCTGCCACGCCCCCATGTCACGTCCGGTCGGCGTGCCAAGCGGGAAAAAAACACGCGTGTTGAAAAGCTGCGAGTCTATGGTCAACCTCCTCTAACTTAGCTACAGCCATTCAAAAGATAGCATGGCAACTGCAGATGCAAGAGACCCATTGACAGAACTTGAACCCCCTTCTCTTTCATGGAAGTCGCAGGTGTGTACGTTTTTTGGATTTCCAGTGAGTTATGTTGACAACGTTCGCGCTTCAAAAAAGCCACAGTTTACTTTGCAGACATCCCAAGTCTCGCGGGAGTTCCTGGAGTCTCCCGCATATTGATAGCGGCTCCCTGATGCCCGCAAATTTGTTAAAATCTCCCGGAATCTAGAGTGAGCGAGCGAGCAAGAGGGCGCAATCGCGCATGCGAGACAGAAAAAACTGTGCTCCAAACCGTATAGCGCGCGCACGGGAGAGAGTGAGAGATCTTGCGTATGTGCCTCATGAAGCGCATGTAAGACAGAGAGCATCCTGATTGGCCGGTTTCGGCTTTAAAAAAATAAATGTAAAAATCGAGAATCGAATCGAACCGTGACCTTAGAATCGAAAATTTAATCGAATCGAGGATTTGGAGAATCGTGACACCCCTAGACACAAGTGTATAGTTAGAACCGAACCGTGAACTTTGTGAACCGTTACACCCCTAATATATATATATATATATATATATATATATATATATATATATATATATATATATATATATATATATAATTTATATATATATAATTTATATAGTTAGATACCAATCATAAGAGCTGTGATATTTTGACTAAACAAGATGACAAAACTAACCTTTGGTACAACATAAAATATGTTATTTGATAAACAGATCTCACTTGTTTTCTGTTATGAAATCAGGGTTCACTTGAAAATTCACATTTATCCTCCAGAACTCATTCTAATAACATATCTTTAATGATTCAGACCCGATGGAAGTGAAAGAGCAAAGACAAGAACTGAAGTTAAAGGTGATGATGCTGTAGTCTGTTTCAGCCTGTTGACACCAATAAAACAATTTAATGTGCCAATTTACTGAAGATCTCAGACATCACCATAATGAATGAGCTGAAAACAGGGAACTTTTGGAGACAAAGAGATTTTTCAGCTGCTCAGTTAAACATGATGGCCCTGTACTTTTTAAATGCAGATTGGATAAAAACACAGTGATCACAGTTCACACCTGCAGTGAAGCCCCTCCCACAACAATTCACCAATAAATACTGGGAATATTCCCATCATCCTACAAGAGAAGGACAAACTCCAGGAGTAGCAGCTGAAATCTGTGTGACTGTTAAAGATGGAGTTTATAAAAGAGGAGATTGAAGACATGAGTGATCCAGAACCATCCAGAATAAAACATGAAGCTACAGAGGAACAAATAGGTTGGTGTCCTTTCTTGATTCTTCATTGTTGACTGTGTTGTGGCAAAACTTCTGTTAAACATCATCACTGCGTAAGAGACATTCAGAGTCTAATTAATAAAAAGAGGTATTTTATTCTTGCAAGAATAGGTTCAGTCCCAAACACACAGAAGTTCAATCTGTGCGAGGAGTGACACAGATGCATGAGCAGAAGGGGGGTTCTTATAGCATTTTCAAGGACCTTTCCTTCTAAGTTTACACTATGATATGGGCTGTTATGTCTTTTAAGGGCATGACTGCAACTTCCAGGTGCCTCAGTCCCTCTCAGGCCTTAACTTAATACAGAAATGCACTGGTCAACACTGACCAGTCCCTAAGGTCAAAAGGTCTCCTCCCATCTGCTCCTGAGCATCACCCCAAGCACGTACACAGACATTTTAGTTCATGTTATAGGATCATCAGGAGCCACATGGCTCAGATTCACCTAGTACAATTTACTACTGATCAATGTAAGATTAAAGTTGCACCCACAATTCCCCTCTTTTTATCATTCAGATTACTCATAATCACAATAATAAACAAAAAAGAACGAATTTTAAGTCTTATATCACACTTATACTCTTCATCTCTGATTTTCGCATAAATGATCACTCTTCTTAAACATTTGTGAAATATTATTTGGAAAAGGAAAAAGCTTAGGCTGTTTTGTGGGGATAGTCCCTTAAGTATCAAGTCAAGTCAAGTCAAGTCACCTTTATTTATATAGCGCTTTGACAGAACATTTAGAGTATTTTTTGGAAGTCCAAGTAATCACGCCGGTCTTAAGACGAGTAGTTGAGGATCAGTGCCGTCCACCATAGAGAGTCCATATCGCCCGTGTTGAGTCGGGCAAGCAAGGAATGAGCACTGGAATGAGCAAGCAAGTAAAGATTTTATTCGAAGCCGGGCTGAATGAATAAGCACTGTTATTGCACTCCTGACCTAGATCAGACCCTCAGTCACCTCAGAATAACAAGAAAAAGCTTACAGATTAATAGGAATACAAAATCATCAATCCAAACATAATTAATAAAAGTAGAATAAAATCCCTCATTTCAAACCCTGTCCTTGTACGCCACCTCGTAACACGGATGACCGCTGTTTGTAACCTTCTTTAAATCGTATGCCCTTAATCTTTCTCAGAAAATAAACAAATAGAAGAAAAACAAACAGAACATACATTTAACACATCTCACTGTAGCTTCCGCTACCTGTATCGTCGCATAATTTTGTTCATCCTTTGGATAGACTGTCATTTTCACCAATTGAACAGACAGCAGGTTTCACCTGTCTCTGTAATCATATTCACCCATGAATAACAAAATTATCAGAATAACACACACAATCCTAACTCCTACCATTAAGCTTTCCCATTAATCCATGCCCATCTCCATATATCACCTAATTCAATTTAGTAAGCTCTGTTGAACGCTGTTTAACGAATCTAACCAGAGAAGTCTTATAATTTTATCCATTCCTCTAACCAAATTAGTTGTTCAAAATTAACTCTAATATCTCTAATACGGACACATCAATCAATAGATTTTTTACATTTACAATCAAATCCATACCAAGTTTGATTCAATCATCAAAAATCATCAAAAATCATCACAAAAACAGATTCTTCTGTTAAACTTAAACCATCAGTTGGCAGTTGGTTCCTCCAGGTGTGTTGATCATCTCGTTCACCCCACGGACGTTCCGTGTTCGCCAGGGTGACACTTTGCGTGCCGTTGCAATGGTCTTTCCCTCGTAGGCGAGGCAGACAGTTACTAGCACAGTCTTCTTTAAACCTCACTTTATGCTCTATTGGATGGTTGAGGCCTGTTGGTGTTGTCTAAGGTGAGAGGCTTGGACCCAGGTGTCAAACTCTCCAACCATTTTCTGATCCTTACAAGGTTTTCCCTTAAATCACGACCGCACCCCCACTGGAATGAACCATTTCTTGCCTGCTGTTAGGGGTGTAACGATACACAAAATTGACGGTTCGGTTTGGTTCGATTCGGTTCGGTTTAGAAAGCTAAAATTGCATTTTTTTTGCTTTTTTTTTTTAAACAGTGGTTTAATGAAAAAATTGTCTTTGTCTTTAAATTAATTCAATTACAATTAAACGTTTCACAAGGATTAAAAAAAAATCTGCTAAATCTGTAAACTATATAGGGAGCCGCACATTACTATAACATTAAAGGTTGTAGCCTAGACTTTTAACCTAAATTCAGAAGCTATTTATTTTTTAGATATAATAATCAACACACAACACATTGTATGAAAACATGTAAACTGAACATAAGGCAGTTTTTGCATTAACTTGTGTTTTTACTCTAATTTGTTATTGAAATATAATACTTTACACAGTTTTCATTTTCATGAAAGATATTTTAAACATACATTAAATAATCAAGATATCATTAACAGGTTAAGTAAAATATAATATATAGGCTAACATGGTGCATTTATTTAGTGCAAGAGTTCATTTATAGGAACCATTTATAGGAAGTTGTGGACACTGAATCACTTGCCTGTTGAGGTAAATATAATCCTAGTGACAAGCTATGCTGTTTTATTGACGTCTTTCCGCTGCTGAAACACTGATTGAGCGATTACACGAGTTATGATATGCCTTTCAGTAAGTATACTGCATCTTTCAACATACCTTCAGGTGTCCATTCTGTAACTGAGGAAGAGATGATCGCGTTAACCCGCGCGCCGCACTGCCGTTTGAAATGAGGAGCTTAGTAGGCATACAGCGATCTGTCACGCCACATCAAAGAGCGCCAAAACGCCATTTATTGTTTGAATTTCGTGATCAAATAGACAGAATTTGAAAGATTACACCTGGCTTATTATCGAAAGTAACAAAACACGGAGCTTGTTATTTGGTGTTAATGGTGGTTAGCTACAAAACTGAATTCGTTGTGTACTGTACACAAGACATGAGGTCCATTGAGCCGGGCGGGGCGGGGCCGGGGTAGCAGGGGGCGCGGAGGGGCGTGTTCGGTACGCAATGAGAGTATCGCGATTCGAATCGTGTGTTCTGTATCGCGGTTTTTCGGTTCGGTTCGAATATCGTTACACCCCTACCTGCTGTCACCTGTGAATGGAGACCTTAAGTACTTTGTTAGTGACCGCTTGTCTAGCCGCTCGTCCCTTTTGGTGTGACCTGTGGAATCAACAACCTGAAACATTATCACCGGATAATTTCTTGCTCACTTAATAGCACTCAGGGTCCTTTTCCCCTGAAAAACACTCAACCCACTTTGGTCATGTCCACAACACAATATTTATATATTTGGAACAGAATCAGTTCTGTTTTCTGCAATCCATCCTGACATTCTACAAAAAGAAAATCTTAAGTTATGCGCTGCGCAGGTGTGGCACCTTTCTGCTACAATAATAACCCAGCCCAGGATAATTAGCCAAATTCATCCATAGCCATCATTTTATTGGGCACATTCTGCCCTGTATCAAAAGTCTTCATGATCTGTAGAGAAAAACAAATGTCGAGGTTATTTTCAGATAGTAAAATACACGTAGTTTCTTTTGTCTGCTGTGCTGCCGCGGCCTTCGCTGCTTCATCTGCCCTGGCGTCTCCTGTTGAAACAGTCCTGCAATTTTGTTATCAGCGTGTGCGGCACACTTACAGACAGCAATATTGCCCCACCTGTGCAATGGCTTATAACAAATCTTAACCCCTTAGTAAACCAAATTTGGCAATTGTTACCATCCCCCTTTTGATGCATGACCCAGCTCATGCATCAATTTAAACTAATTTGATTTGCCATCAATACCAACCCAAACGGCGTCCTTCAGCCAAAGTTTGCCCAGACATCTTTCTCTGCCTCTGAAACAAAATATTACACTCTACACTTAAAGCCCAATCTCATCTTCTTATCTAATTATTTTAAGGGCAATGGCCCTGAGTCTCACAGCGAATCCTGCTTTTTCAGGCCTGTTGTTTGGTCTCTCAAGTCAGTCATCTACAAACATTTCCAAAGTCATCAATTGTTTCTATCAGGTTAGGTCGTGCTGTACAGACTTGGTCAATGTCAGTCAATCATTTTTCCCCCTTTGTTCACAATAATCATAAATGTTAAGGGCTCTCTTGATCATTTGAAATTGACTTAGCCAATGCGTCGCTTTGTTGTTGCCGTCAAATGCCCGGACGGCGATCTACGAATTCACAATTCCAATTTACATCAATACTTAAACTGATCCAGAACGTAATTCAAATCAACATCATAAATGACAAAAGTAATTAATACCAGACAGAGCTTGATGACCAATCAGCTTAAAGCTCGTCCTATGTTCTGTATCTTCTTTTCATCGTATTCACTTAAGATTATCGGCTTCTTTAAATTTTGTCATTTGCCTTAACCCATCTGTAATGATAAAACACTTACAGAGGTTAATTACACAATATATTCACTATTCAGGCGGAATATTATTACCCCCAAACTAATACATACCAGACATAAAGTGCTGTCACCATCACACACACTCATACTAGACACACATATGTTTACTGCTCATTCTCAATGTTCACTTTTCTTTATATTATTGCTAAAAGATTTAAATTTCAAATAAGATTTTAAACTCACCATTTTCCTGTAGCTTCTACCTAATTTTACATGGTCTCTTAACCAATTTCAAAGCATGTCTGTTTATTATTCATTAGATTTTTAGACAAGTCAGCTGGGTTGTTTGGGTTCCTTATCATTATTTTTCTTCAGCTTGCTCTAGCAGGCCGATAACAGAAAGACAGACAGAGCACCATCCCTTCCTCCAGTCAAGCAGTCTCTCTCACTATAAACAAATAATCTTTCCAACAGCCTCCTAAGACTGTAACTTAGACTAAATTTAAATTCATTACAATAACTTCGACCATTCACCTTTGTTATCCAGACTTTTCAAATCTATAAAAGCTGTCTTCATCTTTAGCCACCACCATATCTAACGACCTTCAGGAGTTAAAACATATTATTTCACAATCAACACTTCTATACATTTTCTTTTCTTGCCCATGAGGCAGCCAATACATAAAAAGTTTTGCTACTGTCTCCACACGGTCTCAGCCATGGTCTCAGCTGGCTCTTGAAAGCCCATTCCCATTAGCTCTTTATCTTTAATTTTTCTCTTCAGGGTGTTGTCCCCTATTATAATTTCAGATACTTGTCACAATGAAAAACAAGCCATACAATTAATACGGTTTCTGGTGAGTGGTATAGAGGAACTCACGTTTCTGGATCAGACTGCCGTAACTCCTCATCCGCCCTAACGATAAAGGATGCTGCTGGCCTCAGTCATCCGCTCCACTCTCATACCCATCTCACATAAACATCTCCATCAGGAGATGCCCCGTGTCTGCGTGACCCCCCTGCCTTAGGTTGACCTCTGTCTGGCCAAAGAAGGTCTTACCCGTCACTGGGAAAGTCACCTCGTGACACTGGCAACCGCTCTTTCCCAATACCAAATCAGTCGTCTTCAACAAAATCAGTTGTTTTCTGGAGCTTAGAAAAGGCACGTTCAAGAGTCACCAGAGCCATTCCGATTGCCTAATAGTGTTCACACAGGGAGACAGGTTAATAACAGCAGTATTTAATCACTTAAATCCATTAACCATCTTAAAAGCAGAAACCTAGCTGCTTAGATTATACTCAGTTAATTTAGATCACAACCATACATTCAGTGTACTTCATCTGTAGCTGGAGCCATCGGCCCTGAATGGTGGAGACTAAATGAGACAAAGAAGTTACTGGTCCTAAAATAAAATAAAATGTCTTCTATCGTTTAAGATCTGCATTATTATTTTAAAGACTTCTTTAAAGTCATTCAGTTTTACATTTAAAACATTTAAAATACAAATTGCCCTCTCCATGGCAATGATTTCTTTTAACATCTCTGTGTCTATGATTTTCAATTGAAACACTGTGCTTTACTATAAATAGCTTATTATTACTCATGACACACGCTCAGATAACAGCTTTTAGCTGACATTGACTGAGAGAGACTCTGAGACATTCAGGACTGGTACACTGCTCTCTCATATACTTCTAACATCAAACTTTTATCTACCATCTTTTAACTCTATCCCAGCTTAAGGCATCTTTGCCAGAAATTACATGTGTTTTCAAATAAACATAATTTTATAGTTGTCCTTTGCCCATGTCTTAGGGAATTTAGACATTACAAATTTCCACTCAGATTGAGTCTCTGTCGCTCTGGCAGTTTTCAGCCACATCAACATCAGATTCAGATAAGCGAGCTGTTTCATTACAGCCAATAACAAACTTATCTTTTGAAAGCAAAACATCAGCTTCTAGTTCTTTCATGGTCAACCTTTTTTAAGCTGTTTGTTTAATTAGGTGCCTTTCTACACATTTTACATTTAGCACCTGTTAATCCAGTAGCCTACTGCTTCTGCTTATTTGTTCTTGCATAAAAATAATTATTCTAGTTCTCAATAACGTTTCACATTTCTCAATCTCAATTACCATAGTTTAATCTCTGACTTCAAAGTTTTTTTTCTAGGAGTTTATCAATCTCCATTTAGGATTCACACTAACTTTGACAAGGCTACTCTGCATCTTTTGCGGTTATTATAAATCATCTGTGAGATCTGTCTCTCTATATTACCTGAACCCTTTTTAAAATGTTTAATTAAAACACAATCATCCTTTTAGTTACTTTTATATATTTTTCAACTCACATTTGTTTGAGTCATTAATTTTGCATCAAACTGTATTCAATTCACTTATAAAAATTACTATTATAGATCTTTTCTCCAAAATGATTCACTTTAAGACTCCAATCTTTTGACCTTGTTTTTTATCTCTTATTTTTCAGACGAAAAATGTTAATGTCGTCATTTAAACACTGATCTACTTTCAAGCCCACATTATTACCAGAAATGTGTCACTATCACATTTTCAAACATCTTCTCGGTGGGCATTTACAGTTACGTGTTAAATGGTCCTGCTGACCACAATTAAAACACTCTCTGTCGGCTCCAACTTACTGCACACCCTTGAAGCAGTCTGTCCCATTCAGGAATGCCAACAGAGCCACTGATAAGCAGTTCTCTGTATTCTTTTTACAGTCCACCAATGGCAGATATAACAATAGCCAAATCATAATCTTCATCATTATTATTGGCAGAACATTATACATTATTGATTTCCAGAATCTTTGGACATAGCTATCTTTACATTTTACTACTTTGGGATTGTCATCAACAACACTAATTACAGAAAGTACATATCTAACATCCGGAAGCCGGGCTGAATAAGCAAACACTGTTCCTGTACTCCCAGCATAGCTGAACCCTCAGTCACTACTCAGATATTAAATACAGACATTGTCTACAATCATAAATACCAGGATATGCATTCGTTTTTTTTTATAAAACTATAATTTCCAATTCCTTTCATAATAAACGAAGATGGATGGTAAATCCATTCCTTTCACTACCCCATTATAGACCCTTTAGGTTCAAAACACAATGATTGTCAAACTAAAACTAAACATAATTTCAATCTTTATTTTCCCATTAAAAATATAGATTTGTTCCCCATTCTGGTTAAAACATTCTTCATATCATGTTAATCCCTGTCAATCATACAATGCCTTATTTTATTCTAAAACTGACTTTTCATATAATTTAAACAGTTAATTTGACTTCCATAAATTCTGTCAGACATTTTATTTTCATCACATACAGTTTTCTACTATATTTCTTCTCAATCTTTCCATGCCCAGTTCCTTCTGTATCCTCTTATTTATTTTCTCAAACATGCCAGTTCCTTCATTATCTAACCAGTACATGATTGTTTGCACAATCCCCACACAAACATATCTCACACACCAACCTTCTTGTTTTTTTTTCCACTTCCCTCTTCCATCAAGTCTCTCACTTACAGTTCCCTCTATTTCACACAGACAGCCTTATTGCTGCTTGCTACTTCAATCCTTATATAAATTTAATTTCTATAGACATCTAATGTCATGCCTCCCTTTACTGGATGAAGAAGTAAAAACTTTATTTCTCCTGGCAGTTCGACATTTTATCTTCAAGCCAACAATCCATTATCTGTTTACATTTTTTTACACCCATGTTGAACCCAGCCACAACAACCTTTTGTCCCGCTGCCCTGTTCCACTGATTCTCGCACACTCTTAGTCTAGTTGTGTTCAGTGCTCCCTCCCTGGGGAAATCATGCTATTTTATCAGGGTTTTTTTTTTTCAATGTCTAACATACATTTTCCCCCATACTTTTCCTAATTTTACAGAAAACCGGTGTATCAAATTTGGCATGCTTACCCTGAGATTTTCCCATAGTGGCTGTTTCTGTTACTCTGTGGATTTTTCGTTCGACGCTGCGTCTAATAATCTGTTGGACGTCTCCACCAGATCTAGTCACTTCACCCAAGACCAGAAAGGGCGCACTCAGTTCTTCTGGCGACCCGATTAACTCCCAGTAAACTGCTACGTGAAGATCCCTTGATCTGCATGCACGTCACCCTTGGACCTGTCTGCAGAACGCACTTCACGTAGTTAGCCCTACCGTATTAACCCTGTCCCGACCGTAAGTCTCAATTGACCCCAATAAACTGCTGCGCAAGGATCCCCTGAATTACAAAACCGCACCCGTGGCTTGTTTTGTAAAACGCACCTCACGCAGTTAGCCCTATTGCATCAGTACTCTTGACCTACACCACAGAAACGAACAGACACAGCCACCATGGTTTTACTCACAAATTGAAAAATATTTTAGCCCAAAAGAAAATATTTTAGCCGTCTCTTACCAGAGATGTCTTGACTTGCCACGGGTTCGTTTTCACTCAATTCCAGTGGAGTTTCTCCTGGCCCTGATAGCGGTCGGCCCCTCTCTTTGAAATTTACGAGGTAGAGCTGGAACTGCTCAGTCCAGGTGGCCAAACACCGTCCGCTCTCAGGTCCAGAAGGCACATCCAATGAATCCCACTCTTCTGACACCAAATTGTTGTGGCAACTTCTGTTAAACATCATCACTGCGTAAGAGACATTCAGAGTCAAATTAATAAAAAAGAGGTATTTTATTCTTGCAAGAATAGGTTCAGTCCCAAACACACAGAAGTTCAATCTGTGCGAGGAGTGACACAGATGCATGAGCAGAAGGGGGGTTCTTACAGCATTTTCAAGGACCTTTCCTTTTTAGTTTACACTATGATATGGGCTGTTATGTCTTTTAAGGGCATGACTGCAACTTCCAGGCGCCTCAGTCCCTCTCAGGCCTTAACTTAATACAGAAATGCACTGGTCAACACTGACCAGTCCCTAAGGTCAAAAGGTCTCCTCCCATCTGCTCCTGAGCATCACCCCAAGCACGTACACAGACATTTTAGTTCATGTTATAGGATCATCAGGAGCCACATGGCTCAGATTCACCTAGTAAAATTTACTACTGATCAATGTAAGATTAAAATTGCACCCACAACTGCTTTGGTAGATGCAATTTATTAAGCATATGGACGATGATGGAGAAATGCATCCAAATGATCATAACCTTGTATATAGCAGTTGTCAAACATATCTCTGTTGTTTTCTGCTATTAAATAAGGGTTCACTTGAACTGATTCTAACTGTATTTCTGTGTATTCTAGACCAGGTGAGAGTGAAAGAGCAAAGACAAGAACAGAATGAAGTGGAGGAGGAACATCGTAACTTTACAATTCAAAGAACAAAAGTCAAAAAGACGCACACCTGCACTCAGTGTGGAAAGAGTTTAACACGGAAAGGAGACCTTAACACACACATGAGAATTCACACTGGAGAGAAACCGTATACATGCACTCAGTGTGGAAAGAGTTTCATACAGAAAGGACACCTTGACACACACATGAGAATTCACACTGGAGAGAAACTGTATACATGCTCTCAGTGTGGAAAGAGTTTCATACAGAAAGGACACCTTGACATACACATGAGAATTCACACTGGAGAGAAACCGTATACATGCACTCAGTGTGGAAAGAGTTTTTGTCAAGCATCAGCTCTCAGTGTTCATCTGCTCATTCACTCTGGAGAAAAACCATTTAACTGTGATCAGTGTGGTAAAGATTTTATTTCATCATCACAACTAAAACAACACCTGAAAGTTCATTCAGATGAGAGGCCTTATGTGTGTTCTCTCTGTGGAAAGAGTTTTTCAAGACTGAACAGTTTCAAACAGCACCAGAAAACACATGATGGAGTGAGAGATCATGTGTGTTGTGACTGTGGGAAGAGTTTTACTACATCTAGTCATCTGAAACTTCATCAAAAAACTCATACTGGAGAAAAACCTTACAAGTGCTCATTTTGTGACAAGAGTTTCACTCATTCTGGACATCTGAAATCACACGAGCGAGTTCATGAAAAGGCGTACAAATGTACTCAGTGTTGGAAGAGTTTCACACACAAAGGACACCTTAACACACACATGAGAATTCACACTGGAGATAAACCGTATACATGCACTCAGTGTGGAAAGAGTTTTACTCATGAATCAGGTCTCAGTTATCATCTTCGCATTCACTCTGGAGAAAAAAACATTTAACTGTGATCAGTGTGGTAAAGATTAGTTCATCATCAAATCTAAACCAACACCCGAAACTTAATTCAGATGAGAAGCCTTATGTGTGTTCTCTCTGTGGAAAGAGTTTTTCATGGCTGGGCAGTTTTAAACAGCACCAGAAAACACACAATTAAGTGAGAGATCATGTGTGTTGTGACTGTGGGAAGAGCTTTACTGCATCTGGGGCCTCATGTATCAACACTGCGTACGCACAAAAACACGGCGTACGCCAGCTTTCACGTTCACGACCAGATGTACTAACAGTGAAATTAATGTAAGAATGTGCGTTCCTCCAAGTAAACTTCATGTCTGGCGTACGTATATTTGTCGTGATTTTTGTCCGTTGGCGACTCATAGAGGCAATAAAGTGAAGTCGCAAACATTACACTACGAATTGTTCTATTGCACCACCCGTCTAGCAATGGCAGTGTTGGCTTAACTAGGAATAAAAAATAAACTTCATTAATTCGGTCAGTAAAGATAAAAAAGAAAGTAATATTTTTAATCAGCAAGGACACATTGAATTGAAAAGTGAGAGTAAATGCATTTATAACGTTACAAAAGATAAGATTTCTATATCTGTTTGATTTAAGTTTTTATTCATTAAAGAATCCTGAAAATCACGGTTTCCACGAAAATATGAAGCAGAAGCACATCTGTTTTCAACACTGATAATACTCAAAAATGTTTCTTGATCATCAAATCATCATATTAGAGTGATTTCTGAAGGATCATGTGACACTGAAGACTGGAGAAATGATGCTGAAAATTCAGCTTTGATCACAGGAATAAATTGCACTTTACTATATATCCACATAGAAGACATTTTTAGTGAAATTTCGTTTCTTTAGCCATGTTCTTGCCGGTTTCTTTTGCCAAATTGGACTAATTACCATATTTAAATTAATTTAATTGGGGGAGGAGACTGGGTGGGGCGTTGTGCTCGTGCATGTGCGCTCAATTTTACTTTAATTGGGATGTACAAAGAGAATATGCGTGGGATCCTTCGTACGCAGAGATTCATTCATCTGTTTTTTTTTGTGCGTACGCACATTTACAGCTTTGTCCGTACGCAATGTTTTAGTATGAATTCAACGCAAGTCTTTGTACATGAGGCCCCTGGTGATCTGAAACTGCACCAAATAATTCATACTGGAGAAAAACCTTACAAGTGCTCATATTGTGAGAAGAGTTTCACTCATTCTGGGAACCTGAAATCACACAAGCGAGTTCATACTGGAGAAAAGCCGTACGACTGTACTCAGTGTGAGAAGAGTTTCGCCCCAATCAAGCTATCTAGTGACTCATATTAGAAAGCATTGTTCTGTGTCACAGTGAGCAAATGTTTTGTTAGATTCACATAAAGTAAATATGTAGTTAGTTAACTAATAAACTAGTGTTGCTGTGAAATGCCACAAGATTTGTGTTTTATATGTTGAAGTACAAGAAAATGATTGAAAATGATTTTGATTGAACGCTTACTCAAAGAAATACTAAAATGATAAGAGACTGGAAACAAATGCAGAAAAACAGCAACAATCAATCATTTTTTAATAAATTAAACAATTCCCTGAATTTGATCAGGTTTTTAAAATTTTTTTATTAATGTTTTTAGTTACATAAAGCCTGTTATTACATATACAGATGTATGTACAATAACAACAAATAAAATGACCATTTCACTGACAATGTGTGATTTTGTGAGTAAAAGGTTTCTACAGATTCAATAATTAAAAATATAACTGCAAGCAGTGATTTGCAGGGCCAAGCAACTTTTGGCCATGTTTGACATATTTGGATTTAATTTGGAAACTTATTAAACTTTGCAAAATTCTCATCGTTAAACAGTTGCTACATATTGAATTATTAGAAAACCTTCAAAGCTATAACCTTTGAAGGTTTGCTTCAAAGGTTATAGCTTTGGGAAGTAGCTACTCTAGTTAACAAGCAGCTACAATTTAAATGCTTAAAAGAGAGTGCAGATGAGGAAGGGAGAATGCTGTTGATGCTTTGTGAGATCCAGGGAAATAGTATCATACTAGCGAATATGTACACTCCAAATAGAGACATTTTTTGGGCTACTTGAGAAGAAACTAAATGATTTGGGAGACTATCCAATTATCATGGGGGGTGATTTTAATGAGGCAATGGACCCTATATAAGACCATAGCTCTCCATCGGCCCGCACCACTAGGGCACACGCAGTGCTCAAAGATATGTCCAAAGCATCTTGTCTAGTAGACATTTGGCGGCTACAAAACCCATATTCGAGAGATTTTACATTCTTTACCACATAGCTCGCTGGTATCAGCTATGGAAGCGAGTGACATTGGTAATATAATTATTTCAGACCATAGTCCAATATTTATCCATATTCTGTCCTTTAATAAGCCAGCTAGATGGAGATTAAACTCTAGCCTTCTATTAGATGAGACCTCCAAGGAATCACTTAATCACAAATCAACCTCTATATAGAGACCAATCTCCCAACGGCTCCATCAGCAGGGGTAGCATGGGAGGCTTTGAAAGCCTTTTTGAGAGGCCACATAATTCAACACTCGTCCTTCGGGAAGAGGGAAAACAATACTAAGCTCCAGGAGCTTGAAAAACAGATCATAACTGCAGAATCAAACTTTAAAAAAAAATATGTACTCTGAAAATCTTACCAGGTTGACTAGACTAAAATATGATTTTAATTAAATTATGACCCAGAAGGCATAATTGTCTCTCTTTCGGGCAAGGCAGAAATACTTTGAAGGGGGTGACAAGGCTGGTAGACTACTTGCCAGGTACATTAAACTGTATACTTCAGAGTCGAAGGGGGACCAGGAACACATTACATCTTTTCTGTCAACTCTTGATCTGCCGGTGTTGTCAGGGGACCAGCTTGAACGTCTTGAATCAACTGTTACTATTGAGGAGATAAGGGACGTTATTAAACACTTCCCTTCAAGTAAAGCACCAGGATTAGATGGCTTTACGGCCAGTTTTATAAAGCATATGCTGAGGAACTTGCAAAATTTGTCTCTCAGGAGTTTGTAACTTTCCTGAAGGCCAACCATTTGAAACCATGGACTGTAAAAAAAGATCGCTCTCTTCCATTGATGAGAAGTGAAGCCGCCAGTGTCCCGATATGGCGCTGACATCTTGGGACTTGAGTCTGCGCAGTTGCGATCTTGGGACCAGACTTGCGCAGTAGTGATCTCTGGACCTGAGTCTGCTCAGTTGTGATCTCGGGACCAGACCTGCGCAGTAGTGATCTCTGGACCTGAGTCTGCTCAGTTGTGATCTCGGGACCAGACCTGCGCAGTAGTGATCTCTGGACCTGAGTCTGCTCAGTTGTGATTTCGGGACCAGACCTGCGCAGTAGTGATCTCTGGACCTGAGTCTGCGCAGTTGTGATTTCAGGACCAGACCTGCGCAGTAGTAATCTCTGGACCTGAGTCTGCGCAGTTGTGATTTCGGGACCAGACCTGTGCAGTAGTGATCTCTGGACCTGAGTCTGCTCAGTTGTGATTTCAGGACCAGACCTGCGCAGTAGTGATCTCTGGACCTGAGTCTGCGCAGTTGTGATTTCAGGACCAGACCTGCGCAGTAGTAATCTCTGGACCTGAGTCTGCGCAGTTGTGATTTCGGGACCAGACCTGCGCAGTAGTGATCTCTGGACCTGAGTCTGCTCAGTTCTGATCTCGGGACTAGACCTGCGCAGTAGTAATCTCTGGACCTGAGTCTGCGCAGTTGTGATTTCGGGACCAGACCTGCGCAGTAGTGATCTCTGGACCTGAGTCTGCTCAGTTGTGATTTCGGGACCAGACCTGCGCAGTAGTGATCTCTGGACCTGAGTCTGCTCAGTTGTGATTTCGGGACCAGACCTGCGCAGTAGTGATCTCTGGACCTGAGTCTGCTCAGTTGTGATTTCGGGACCAGACCTGCGCAGTAGTGATCTCTGGACCTGAGTCTGCTCAGTTGTGATTTCGGGACCAGACCTGCGCAGTAGTGATCTCTGGACCTGAGTCTGCTCAGTTGTGATTTCGGGACCAGACCTGCGCAGTAGTGATCTCTGGACCTGAGTCTGCTCAGTTGTGATTTCAGGACCAGACCTGCGCAGTAGTGATCTCTGGACCTGAGTCTGCGCAGTTGTGATTTCGGGACCAGACCTGCGCAGTAGTGAACAAAAAGTAAAGCCGCGAAATCAACGTCCCGCCCTCACTCTCGCCGCATGCACTTTGAACTTTTTTTTTAAGTGGCCTATGTCTGCTCCGTATCTCTGTTCTGCTCCAGTTTTGATGTCTGTTGATTGCAGGCTTGTTAAAATAAAGTAAATACAATCTCCTCAGTCCTCCTAAGATCCTGAAGTCCGTTGGTGCTTCAGTGACTACTTCGCTCAGAGAACCTGTCAATCATGACGTCACGCCACCGTTTTTATAGCATCACGTAACTAACTAAAAATAAACTTATTTTAAAAACAGACACTTGAACTTACATCCGCGTGATAAAAACGACAGCAAATGACAGAAACTACTTTCGGAAAACATATTAGAAGTGTAATTTATTTGTTTAGTTGGTCTCACGTCCCATTGAATAACACAGGGAGGCGGGTTTATGGCCTATACTAGGACCAGTCACCGGGGGGCGATCGAGACGCTTTGGCTTCACTTTTCTGGGCTTGTGCGGCACGCTTGTGTTAAAACATATCCCATATCCGCCCCATATCATCCAGCAACCAATGGGCAGGCTGAAAAGTATATTCAGTCGCTTAAACAAGCACTGAAGACGTTTTCTACTCTTCAGAGACGGCTGGAAACATTCTTGCTGACGTACCGCAACACACCACATCCGACGACAAGAGAGTCCCCTTCCTTGTTGTTTTTGGGACGACAACTGCGCACACGTTTGGATGCCTTGAAACCCAGTGTGACAGCTGCCATGCGCCTCTCATAGATTTCCCAGATCCTCCGCAGAGCTGGCCGTTCGAAGCCCAGACAGTTTGGAGTCGATGATGCTGTGATTACAGAGGAAGAGGGGCATCAGATGCGGTGACGGCTCAAAGTGGTCCAGTATCTTATACTGTGGATGTGAAAATTTGGGTTGAAACAACCCAGCATTGTTTAGAGTGCACCAACAAGGGAACAAGATGTTAACAGTGACACATCAGTAGAGTCTCAGATAAACCATGGCAAACTCAACATTCAGACGTTATCCAGCCAGAGTGATTAAACCGCCCAACCGTCTGACATTATACAGGCATGAGACACCCCTGCTGGACTGAACTGTAATTAGTTACTACTCTCCAGTCACGGGCTGTTCTAACTCAGCGCGCACGCGGTCCATTACAAATGACGTCACTCACGAACGTCATGAACGAACTCAAAATATTATTCATAAACAAAAATATATATTTTCCTTCTGTCGTGCACAACAAAATAAAGATGATGTACATTAAGCAATAGATTATTTTGCAAAAAAAACGTCTCGGTTACGGATGTAACCCTCGTTCCCTGAGTAGGGAACGGAGACGTTCCGTCGGATGACGACGAATGGGGGTTTCGCTTAGAAGCCAATCAACTTCAAATACTTCAAAACGAGCCAATGGCAAAGAAATGCCATGGGTCTGCGGAATTTGCATAGCGTAACTCCGCCTCACCTCGTGAGTATATAAGGAGAACGCTGGCAGCAAACCGGCATGTTTCTTCGCTGAGGAGCCAACCTGAGTTCAGGCGATCCCCGCGGTACAGCGGAAGTGGCAGGAAGACGGAACGTCTCCGTTCCCTACTCAGGGAACGAGGGTTACATCCGTAACCGAGACGTTCCCTTTCGTTGTCACTCCGAGTTCCGTCGGATGACGACGAATGGGGATACCAGTCTAATCACGCCACTTCTCGGCTGTCTTCCAGTGCCCTGCGTAAATCTGAGATCCCTGTCGTGAGACTAGCACGGACGAAGGACTCCTATTTAACACAGGAATACCAAGGTACACTGGGGAGCATATCCCAGGTCTTAGGGAAGTATGCAATTACTGCCAACCCAGAGGGGGGGACTTAGAAATACACATATGACCCGAGGGATGCATATGGGGAATCACTGGGGTATCCAGCCGCAGGTGGAATATTTCAACCCCAGGGGTGGCAAGGTGGCTTGCCAAGGGAAAGACACATGCTCAGAGAGGCTTACAGTGGGAATACACATGTGGGGGTAGCTCCGGGAGGTACCATGCACACGGGAGGCACCTAGCCGACGCGCAGGCAAGAGACACTGGCGCCGACGTCAGGAGTGCTGGAGGAACTCAGGGCTTTCGGAGAAGCTCACCTGAGGAGAATATCGCACGTATCCAGTCCGTGGAGTGGAGTGGCGAGCAAGCGAAGACACCTGAGCGGGTCCGGTACTAGCTGGTTGAAGCGAGTACATGAGAGGACACTGGCTCCACTCGGAGATTGTAGAATCTGGCGAATGTGTTAGGTGTCGCCCAGCCTGCAGCTCTGCAGATGTCTGTTAGCGAGGCGCCATGCGCTAGAGCCCAAGAGGATGCCACACTCCGGGTGGAGTGGGCAGTCACACCAAGGGGGCACGGTCGACCTTGCTGCTGGTATGCCAAAGCAATGGCGTCCACTATCCAGTGAGACAACCTTTGCTTGGAGAGAGCCTTTCCCTTCAGCTTCCCACCATAGCAGACAAAGAGCTGGTCTGAGGTCCTGAAACACTGCGTTCTGTCTACATAGATGCGGAGAGCACGTACTGGACAGAGCAGTGCCAAGGCTGGGTCTGCCTCCTCCGGGGGCAGCGCTTGCAGGTTCACCACCTGGTCCCGGAAGGGAGTGGTAGGAACCTTGGGCACATATCCAGGCCGGGGTCTCAGGATCACGTGAGAGTAAGCCGGCCCGAATTCCAGGCACGCTTCGTCAACGGAGAATGCGTGCAGGTCCCCTACCCTCTTGATGGAGGCCAATGCAGTCAGAAGCGCCGTCTTCATTGACAGGAAGTTAAGCTCGACTGACTGTAAAGGCTCAAAGGGAGCACTACGCAGGGCGGATAAGACCACTGCGAGGTCCCAAGAGGGAACGAGAGGAGAGCGAGGAGGATTCAGTCTCCTCGCTCCTCTCAGGAACCTGACGATCAGGTCATGCTTCCCCACCGACTTACCTTCTATAAGATCATGCTGTGCGGCAATAGCGGCGACATAGACCTTGAGGGTGGAGGGAGACAGCCTTCGCTCCAACCCCTCTTGAAGGAAGGAAAGCACGACGTTGATCGAACATCTCCGGGGGTCTTCTCGGTGAGAAGAGCACCAGTTGACGAAGAGGTTCCACTTCAACGCATAGAGGTGTCTCGTGGACGACGCTCTAGCGGAAGTGATGGTAGCCGCCACCGCTGGTGGCAGGGTACTCAAACCTGCCTCGTCCCGTCCAGGAGCCATACGTGGAGGTTCCAAAGATCGGGACGAGGGTGCCATAGGGTGCCCCGTCCCTGAGAAAGTAGGTCCTTCCTCAGAGGTATGGGCCAAGGAGGTGCTGTCGCGAGGAGTACAAGTTCGGAGAACCAGGTCCGGGTGGGCCAGTACGGCGCGACCAGAGTGACCTGCTCCTCGTCCTCCCTGACCTTGCGCAGGAGTTGCGCAAGAAGGCTCACTGGGGGAAACGCATATTTGCGGCCCCGCGGCCAGCTGTGTGCCAGAGCATCCGTGCCGAGCGTGCCCTCGGTCAGGGAATAATACTGGGCGCAATGGGTCGAGTCGTGAGAGGCAAACAGATCCATCTGTGCGTCCCCGAACTGGTCCCAAATCAGCTGAACCGTCTGGGGATGGAGTCGCCAATCTCCGGGGAGGGGCTGAAGCCGTGACAGCTCGTCGGCTGCACAGTTCAGGGCTCCAGGGATGAAAATGGCTCGAAGCGACCTCAGATGCTTCTGACTCCATAAGAGGAGGTGGCGGGCGAGTTGTGACATACGGCGGGAGCGCAGACCACCTTGGCGGTTGATGTACGCTACGGTCGCGGTATTGTCTGATCGGACTAGTACATGCTGGCCCGAGAGCACGGCTCGGAAGCGGCGCAGGGCGAGCTGTACAGCCAGCAACTCGAGGCAATTGATGTGCCATAAGCGGTGGGGTCCTGTCCAGGAGCCCGCGGCAGCACGTCCATTGCACATGGCACCCCAGCCCGTGGTGGAGGCATCTGTCGTTACAACAACATGCCGGGAAGCTCGTTCCAGAGGCACTCCTGCCCGTAGAAAGCTGAGGTTCCCCCACGGGGTGAAGGTCTGACGGCAGGTCGGAGTAACTGGTACTCGGAGGGTGCCGTGTTGCCATGCCCACCTCGGGACTCGGTCGCGAAGCCAAAGCTGAAGCGGTCTCATATGAAGCAATCCGAGCGGCGTTGCCGCGGCTGCAGATGCCATATGCCCCAGGAGCCTCTGAAAAAGTTTCAGTGGAACCGCACTCTTGCCCTCGAACTGTCTCAGGCAAGTCAGCAGTGACTGCGCGCGCTCGCTCGTAAGCTGCGCGGACATGGCGACCGAGTCGATCTCCATACCGAGAAAAGAGATCCTCTGCGCGGGGCAAAGTTTGCTCTTCTCCCAGTTGACCCGAAGGCCCAAACGGGCTACATGGCGGAGTACCAAATCCCTGTGTTCGCAAAGCTGATCTCGAGAGTGAGCTAGAATCAGCCAGTCGTCGAGATAGTTCAGAATGCGAACCCCGTGTTCCCGGAGGGGAACAAGGGCTGCCTCGACGACCTTCGTGAAGACGCGAGGAGACAGGGCTAGCCCGAATGGGAGAACTGCGTACTGATATGCCTGTCCCTCGAAAGCAAACCGTAGGAACGGTCTGTGTCGAGGGAGAATGGAGACATGAAAGTAGGCGTCCTTCAGGTCGATCGCTGCAAACCAATCCTGGTGCCGCACACATTCGAAAACGCGTTTGGCGGTGAGCATCTTGAACGGCAGCCTGTGAAGGGAGCGGTTCAATACGCGCAGGTCCAGGATTGGCCGTAACCCACCGGTTTTCTTCGGGACAATGAAGTAGGGGCTGTAAAACCCGGACCTCATTTCGGCTGGAGGGACAGTCTCGATCGCACCCTTCGCCAGCAGGGTAGCAACCTCCGCTCTCATGATAGGGGCATTGCCACCGACCATAGTGGAGCGGACTCCCCTGAAGCGGGGAGGAGACCGCGCGAACTGAATCGCGTAGCCGAGCCTGATCGTTCGTGCGACCCAGCGGGACAGGTTGGGAAGCTCTAGCCAAGCTCCCAAGGACTGAACCAGCGGGGTCATGCGAACCACAGACTTCCCGTCGGTGGGGCAGCGAGGCGGTATGACTGACCCAGACGTGGACGGCATAGCGGCCCGGTGTGGGGGTACAGTCATAGACCGCGTCCTGACAGAGCAGACCAGGGAAGGACGAACGTTCCACGGGGGTCTGCTCTGCCAGGGGTCTGGCGACAGAGGAGGATGAGAGCGGCACGGTCCGGGGACGGCGCGCACTGTCATCCGGCTCTGGGACAGAGGAGGACGAGGGGTGCACGGCCCGGGGGCGGCGCACCGTGTCGTCCAAGAACTCTGTGTGCTCAGGGATGAACGTGTTATTTCTTCTTTAACCACATTAGGGTACTGCCCACCCGTGGGTGAGCAGCGGGGAGTGGAGAACAAAAGATTCTCCCCCGGCCCTCCACCGGGGGAAGGAGTGGTCCTGCAACCATCTCCTGAGAAAAACACGTCATCCCTGAGCAGCCCGTCTCAGGAGCGCCGCTTGGCCCGGCGTTTAGCGGGGGGCGGGGCTGGAGAGGGCTGGGGCGCCTTCTTGCGACTTCCTCCGCGACCGGGCCCGGGTGGAGGCTGCTGCTTGGGCCGGGCGGGAGGGGCGGGAGTCGCAGGAGGGCGCCCTCGGCGGCGAACAGACTGAGTATTCTGCCCGGTCGGCTGGGTGGAGGCAGCAGCGGGCCGTCGGGGCAGAATGTGCTTGATCGCCTCAGTCTGTTTCTGAGCAGTCGAGAACTGTTGGGCAAAGTCCTCGACTGCACCGCCGAAAAGGCCATCTTGCGATATGGGGGTGTCGAGCAGCCGGGACCGCTCGGCATCCTTCATATCGGCAAGATTGAGCCATAGATGTCTCTCCTGGACCACGGCTGTGGACATCACCAAACCCAGGGAGCGTGCGGTCACCTTCGTCGCTCGGAGAGCAAGGTCGGTGGCGGCGCGCAGCTCATTGAAGAGCCCTGGGTCTGTCCTACCCTCGTGCATGTCCCTGAGCATCTGGGCCTGGTAGACCTGCAGAATGGCCATGGCATGCAAAGAGGTGGCTGCCTGTCCCGCAGCTCTGTAGGACTTCGCCACTAACGTAGACGAGTACCTACAGGCTTTGGATGGGTGCTTTGGCTCACCACGAGACGAAGCGCTCTGAGGACACAGTTGCATCGCAACAGAGCGTTCGACCGGGGGAAGCCCAGTGTACCCACGGGCAGCGGCCTCATCGAGGGGAGGAAAGGCGGATGAAATCATCGAGCGGTCGCGGGAAGACATGGGAGTCTTCCAGGACTTCGAGATTTCATCATGCACGTCCGGGAAGAAAGGTATCGGGGCCTGACGGGGACGGGGATCCGCAGCCTGACCCAAATACCAATCATCCAGCCGCGAGCGCTCGGGGCAGGGCGGAGGGTTCCACTCTAACCCGATGCTCGCGGCGGCTCGAGACAGCATGGCCGTCATCTCTGGATCTGACTCTGGCACAACTGTAGTCACACCCGAAGGCGGCAGCTGTGATGAGTCTTCACTTCCAGCAGACTCAGACCCACCTTGTGATGCTGCAATAGACATGGCATCTTCCTCTGGAGCGCCAAAGGAAACCCGCGGGACACCCGAAGATGATCTCGCCGGAATCCCCTGAACACTCACGGGTTGCAGCATTGGAGAGGGTGCGGCTGGGCACGGACTGATAGTCGGCGCTTGGTTCCAAACCGTCACCCTCAGATCACCCTGGCCACCAGCCGAAGTACTAGCTCTATTTCTAGAGTCAGTAGATCGGGGTGTGGATGAGGGGACCCTCACTCTTGCGAGATCACCGAGTCTTGACCGTAATGCTGCGATGGTCATGTTCCCACAGAGAGAACATGAGTCATCCACGAGTGCTGCTCTAGCGTGATCAATGCCCAAACACACTATGCAGCACCCGTGCCCATCAGAGTCGTCAACCAGCCTACCGCAACCAGAAGTGCACGGGCGAGGCATCTTTAAAAAGACGTGCCACGTGCAAGCTCTTTTGTGAGAAAAAGAAACCTGATTGTGTTGAAGCGCTCGGGGAGAACACACTCGCTGTCGAACCACAGACAGATAAGCAGGAAGTGCGCGCTCGCCGAAGATCGCCGTCACACCAACACCAGAGAATCTTGCTCGTTTGAAGAACTGACAATTTCAGGAATGGCTTGTGGAACGAAGGATTAACTTGGCTCCAAAGCGAAAACATGCCGGTCTGCTGCCAGCGTTCTCCTTATATACTCACGAGGTGAGGCGGAGTTACGCTATGCAAATTCCGCAGACCCATGGCATTTCTTTGCCATTGGCTCGTTTTGAAGTATTTGAAGTTGATTGGCTTCTAAGCGAAACCCCCATTCGTCGTCATCCGACGGAACTCGGAGTGACAACGAAAGGGAACCAAAAACGTTTAGAGCAGTTTAATGGCATTTTATGCCATCTTAAAATCAAGAAAATAACCAACTCTATTTTTAATGTCTATTTTTCAGTATGTTTAACATTTTATAGATTTTATTATTTTCTAACTACAGCAAATGATTATTGTACAATCAGGAAATAATATAGTTAACATTGGTTAAGTAAATTACATGAATATGTCTTATTCAAGCAGGTTTTGCAAAGCAGTTATCCAGTGAGAAAAAATAAAAATAATTATCGACCCTAAATTAGGTCAGTCACCTTCATATATATATATATATATAGTTAGAGACCAATCAAAAGAGCTGTGAAAAATAATCAAATAATCTAGGAATAAATGACATAAATGCCCTTAGATCGTAATCTTACAGCAGTTGTCATTCACATTTTTACTATTAACAAGAGGATCTGATAGTATTTGATAAACAGATCTCACTTGTTTTCTGTTATTAAATCAGGGTTCACTTGAAAATTCACATTTATCCTCCAGAACTCATTCTAACAACTTATGTTTTAATGTTTCAGACCCGATGAAAGTGAAAATGCAAAGACAAGAACTGAAGTTAAAGGTGATGATGCTGTAGTTTGTTTCAGCCTGTTGACACCAATAAAACGATTTAATGTGCCAATTTACAGAAGATCTCAGACATCACCATAATGAATGAGCTGAAAACAGGGAACTTTTGGAGACAGAGGTTTTTCAGCTGCTCAGTTTAACATGATGGCCCTGTACTTTTTAAATGCAGATTGGATAAAAACACAGTGATCACAGTTCACACCTGCAGTGAAGCCCCTCCCACAACAATTCACCAATAAATACTGGGAATATTCCCATCATCCTACAAGAGAAGGACAAACTCCAGGAGTAGCAGCTGAAATCTGTGTGACTGTTAAAGATGGAGTTTATTAAAGAGGAGATTGAAGACATGAGTGATCCAGAACCATCCAGAATAAAACATGAAGATACTGAGGAACAAATAGGTTGGTGTCCATTCTTGATTCTTCATTGTTGATGCTTTGGTAGTTGTGAATTATCTAGCATATGGACGATAATAAGCAGAATATGGATGATAGAGAAATGCATCCAAATTATCATAACCTTGTTATTGTTAAAAATTATAACCTATGTGACATATTTTTACTATATTAAAAATTTAATGACAAAACAAAAAGTGAAATATCTGATATCTGATGCTTTCTGCTATTAAATAAGGGTTCACTTGAACTGATTCTAACTGTATTTCTGTGTATTCTAGACCAGGTGAGAGTGAAAGAGCAAAGACAAGAACTGAATGAAGTGGAGGAGGAACATCGTAACTTTACAATTCAAAGAAGAAAAGCCAAAAAGACGCACACCTGCACTCAGTGTGGAAAGAGTTTCTCACAGAAAGGACACCTTAACAGACACACGAGAATTCACACTGGAGAGAAACCGTATACATGCACTCAGTGTGGAAAGAGTTTCTCACATAAAGGAGACCTTTACAGACACATGAGAATTCACACTGGAGAGAAACCGTATACATGCACTCAGTGTGGAAAGAGTTTTTCTCAAGCATCAACTCTCAGTGTTCATCTGCGCATTCACTCTGGAGAAAAGCCATTTAACTGTGATCAGTGTGGTAAAGATTTTATTTCATCATCAGATCTAAAACAACACCTGAAAGTTCATTCAGATGAGAAGCCTTATGTGTGTTCTCTCTGTGGAAAGAGTTTTTCACGTCTGGACAGTTTTAAACAGCACCAGAAAACACATAATGGAGTGAGAGATTATATGTGCTTTGACTGTGGGAAGAGCTTTACTGCATCTGTGAATCTGAAACAGCACCAAAGAACTCATACTGGAGAAAAACCTTACAAGTGCTCATATTGTGACAAGAGTTTCGTTCATTCTGGAAACCTGAAATCACACGAGCGAGTTCATACTGGAGAGAAGCCGTACTACTGTACTCAGTGTGGGAAGAGTTTCACCCAATCAAGTAATCTAGTGACTCATATTAGAAAGCATTGTTCTGTGTCACAGTGAGCAAATGTTTTGTTAGATTCACATAAAGTAAATGTGTAGTTAGTTAACTAATAAACTAGTGTTGCTGTGAATGCCACAAGATTTGTGTTTAGGCTATATGTTGGAGAACAAGAATATTGTGGAAAATTATTTTGATTAAGGCTGTAACGATTCCTCGATTAAAGTCGAGTACTCGATTCTAAAAAATCCTCGATTACAATTTATCATTGTCAAGTAACCGGCAAAATACCGGAAGTGGCGCATCCACAGACAATCCACGAACCGCATTATTATTACACCGTTTTCTGAGGCTACGCGATCTATTTAAAACCATTTACAATCATGATATAGCATAGTGCTGTCATGAAATCACAAAGGCTGCAAATCAGTTAAAAGATATGCGTTCTTTTCCCCCACAGAGAAGCACGAACCTTTAATTATTTACATGTGTACAGATTGTGTTAAAAGTACCTCAGCTCCGTTCACAGTAAACGCTGCTCCACACATTCTCAGTGTCTGCATTTGCTGGAACGCAAAACCTCTGACGCGTGTTTAATTGCACTGTGATCATTTATATGCGTGACAGCTTCTCGGGTTTCTCAAACTCCATCTCTGCATGCGGTGAGTGTGTGGCTTATAACGTTCTTTCTGCACGCAGTGTGCGCCGATTCACAAGATTCGTAGCGCAACCACTGATCTATATAATGACTGGATAGCTCATGACGTTCTAAACTGCCACCAAGCAGTGAAGCCACCGGAAGTGTTCGAGCGGCCATCTTACGATTCCCTACCAGCAGAGGGCTCCAACGGCCGTTATACGGAGATCGGTAGCTCCAACGGCACTTTTAAGATGACCCGCTGTGCATCAACAAGTGTAAAATGAAGATCACAAAAGGATCTTGAAAAACTGCTCACAGGTTGTACTTTAAGCCCATATATAGTAATTTATATGCACAATTGTCGCTATTTCCGTGTTGTTTAAAAAAAAATGTATAGCCTGCTATGTTCTTTCCTACATTCTTTCACAGACTTATTCAAGTTTAAACCCAATAAATACATATTATTCAATGCATTACTTCTTATAAATTTAATTAAATGCGTTCATTTAATATTTTCATGTCAATCCGTGTTCAGTTTGACCACGAACCATGCGCTGTCACTTTAATTCAGCGCCTGCAGCACAAACGATCTCTGCAAGACGTGTGCAGTGTAAATAAGGGGTAAATAAGAGGTGAAACAGGTATACATTAACCCATACAATTTGTATTATGCATTTCCTGGACATGTTCTTGCTAACTAATCAAATACTTGAACAGACTACTGATCTATCTGTAAAACACAATTAGAAAGAGCTATATTTTAAGTACACAATTACACATATACTTAATATTTAATAAGCAGGAATAATTTCCGACTTTAAACAAATACCCATTTAAATGCTTAGGATGTTTGCGTTGTAAGACTGTTCAGGGAGACTTTAGATTTAAAGACGGTGTCTCGTTATGCAATGTTTTCTTAGTCAAATCATACAATTTCCTATTGATTCAATAGAACGCGTGAGCTCACTAGGGAATCACAATATGGCGGCGCGGTGGCTTCACTGTTTATGACGTCATGAGCTATCCAGTCATTCTATATAGATCAGTGAGCGCAACTCATTTGTAGATCTACGCCAACACAGGAGAATACATAAATATCTTTCTGAATTTCAAAATGAAATTTAACCATTGAACTGAGTTTGATATGTTTTGACGTGCACATGTTCTTGTTTAAGAAATTACAGCAACTGTTGCATTTCTATCGTACAGAAGTGACCAAATATTAAAGATTAAGTTGATATTTGAATTAAATTTTGTTTGGCCGATATTAAACCAGTATTTGATCATGCCTTCCCACATGGAAAGAACATATATGAGGGTATATGCGCATATGAAACCTATATGCAGTTTATATGCACATATATGCTGCATATATACAGCATATATGCACATACAAGCACGTGCACAGGTAGGGCTCAACCTGTGCAGAGCACATGCCCTTTTTGCTCTTACACTCGAAGTGCCCTTTTTTTTGGTGGTGGTGGTGTTTTTTTTCTTCTTCAATAAATCAATGATATTGCTATTGTTCACCCATTACGTCTGTCTGTCTGTTTTAAAAAATATTTAGCCAATGAAAGAAAAAAGAGCTTGTGTAAATCTTGTTCGATCCTCAAACTGTCAGTAAGCCTGAGAACTCTGCCCCCTCTATCGTGACTGAATGAACTGAAGCTCCGCAGCGGCCGCACAGCAGACAGCAGCTGAACGAAGTTTTGCAAGGGTAAATAAAGATCTTGTTGTTTGAATAAGTACTAAACACTTTGTCTATAAAAGCTCATATTTTATTTATTTGATGTCTGACTGAGACATGTGGGACCTGAGAGAGAGCGGTCTAGGCTAGAATTCTCCATCTAGTCATAGCCAATACATAGAAATAGCCTGTGCATACACTAGCATTTCATCTTTTATAAAATCCGATTTTGGCCAAATGTATTTTACAACAGGAAAAACTGAGCGCCTATATAGCTACAACAAACTTAACCCGTTGATGAAAATGTAACTTAATGTGATGCCGCCGGCGCCGTTTTAATGACGGACAAAATGCACATTTGCACACATTCGCTGATCAAGAACCCCGTATTTGAGTTTGACTTTTGTAAAATGTTAACAATATATTCATAAGTAATACAACAACACATAATTTGTTTTTACCATCGGAAAATCATAAGCACAGGCGCGCCCCCGCGCTGTTTCATACTGAAACTACACAAAGCGACTGAGTGATCCTCGTCGTCACCTAGGTGACATATAATTCTAAGAAATGTTCTTCTTTGAATTATGATTGCTGATACACTTAATTTATTAACATTTCATCTTATGGTAATAATATTAAATTATGGTTAATTCAAGGTTGTGATGCACGTATTCACTACATATCAACATTTGATTTATGTTTTGCCAGCGTACATCACCTGCCCAGAGTGCTAGAAGTTGTCGTTTGGAAGGTTTGATTTAAGTTTAATTTTCTTTTGTTTGTTGACAAACGGCCACTACAACAAGTAAAAAACCCGCTCATTGATTAAAGAAAGAAGAAGAACTTTCCTTGGAATTCGCTTCGGATATTATTGGGATACCCGATGGAAAATCAGTATGGATCGTTTTATTTACCATTTGTGGATTATCTGCTGGCATGAGACAGAGGCCTTGCCCGAGCTAAGAAATCTCCAGTTGGTATGTACTGCAAGAAATGCCGTATAGGAAAACGGTTTCATGAAGAGGTACGTGATCTTGAACTGCTTTAATTGGCTGTGCGCTTGTTGAATTAACAACCCCCCGGGTGGCCTATACATTCATAAAAGGGTAAAGCCAGTGCTGTGTGTGCTTGTGTGGATGAAGAGGATTTGTTGTATAAAACAAAGATGTTTCGATAAAGATCGCCATCTTTGCTAACCTTGTTGCCCGATTGTGAACATTCACTGACATTGTCAACAATTAGGCTACAAGTTTGCAACAAAATGACTGATGTGGAGAGGCCGGAATCAAAGCGGTCAATCAAATTGACTTCTAAAGGAATGTGCTTTTACATACAAACTTGTCAAGAAAAACGCACTGCAAAAACTAAACAGGCTAAAAAACTTATGGATAAAATCTGTGCCTTAATGGAATTAAATGAAAATGCCGATGTAGTGAACACTCAGCTTGCTTTGTTCATTAAGTGTTATGAAGAAGCACTCGATATACATGAAACATTTATGGAATTGCCTCTACCAGAAGATGAAATACTCACCACTAAAACTAAAACCTTTGAGGAGAAGATGAAATCATGTCATGCATTTATTGAAGATGTGAAGGAGTGGCTGTCTAAAGCTGGTTATCCATACTCGCAGCCAAAAGAACCTATCGACGCAGGATGCATTGATGATGGAATACAACCTGCAGATAGTATTTCTAACGTCTTAAGTGTAAGAGCAAGTTCTGTAAAATCACGCGCCACCGGCATATCAAGGATTTCTGCAACATCCACGGCGTGCATTAATGCGGAGGCCGAGAGAGCAGCTCTTCTTAAACGCTCCGAAGCTTTAAAAAGGAAACATCATATAGAAGCACAGGAAGAAAAGCTTCGTAGAGAAAAAGAGCAATTGGCGCTTGAAACAGATTTGGCAGCTACAACTGCAAGGCTTCAGGTTTTTGAAATGAACTCATCACAGTGCGGTTCAAGACGATCTGATGGAATGAACTCTTATTTGGAGAGGAGCAAAGCTCAAAGATCCATCGGTTTAGATCCTCTTGTCAAAGCTTTTGTCCCACATGAAAATGATGTTCTTGCTGTACCTGATCCTGCAACAGTTGTTAGGCCAAGACAAGGATTTGCTGAGCAAATGTATGGAAGGCCGTTTGGGCCAGAAGCTCCGTATCAAGAAGTACAGACTGCAAATGGACGTCAAATGGGACATATGTTAAACTCTCAAACTCAAAGCGGTAACAACCAAAATGACATGGTGGGCATTATGCAAAAACAAAACTAAATCACTGCACTGTTGGTTCAGCAAAATATATCCTCTGTTCTTCCTCCAATAAATCTGCAAGTATTTGATGGAGACCCTCTTCAATATAAATCCTTCTTTAGAGCCTTTGAAAATGTAGTGGAGAAGAAAACGAATAATCCCAGCGACTGTTTGAGCTTCCTTGAACAATACACTAGGGGGCAGCCAAAGGATCTTGTGCATAGTTGTCAGCATATACCTCCAGATCAAGGCTATCACAGAGCCAAGAGTCTTCTTGCTCAGCACTTTGGAGATGAACATAAAATTGCATCTGCCTACATGGAAAAAATATTCAACTGGACACCCGTTAAAGGTGAAGATGTAAAAGGATTACAATCATTCTCTCTGTTTCTCCGAGGATGTTCAAACCTAACAGAACAAGTAATGTAAATGAGGGAACTGGACTTACCAGCTAACATGCAGAGTATCATTTTAAAACTTCCTTACAAACTAAGAGAAAAATGGAGGAATATTGCATGTGATCTGCAAGAAAGAAGTGGACAGAGGGCTACATTCATTGATCTTGCAAATTTCATTGAGAGACAAGTGAAAATTGTTACAGATCCAGTTTTTGGAAACATTCAAGATCCTCAACATCCTAATGTCAAGGCCTCCTGTAGCAGTCAGCTACGACAAAATGGAAGGGAAGCAGCTACGTTACGAATGTCACTCCTGTGAGGGAAGAAGCTATGGCACGGCCTGCAGAACATGGCACACCCTCCACTCATTGCTGTCTTTTCTGCCTGCAGAGAAACCACACACTAGGTCAGTGCTCACAGTTTAAAGCCAAGGCACACCGGGATAAGATCACCTTCATTAAGGACAAGGGTATTTGTTTTGGTTGCCTGAAGGTAGGCCACACAAGCAAGGACTGCAGGAGTCGATTGGATTGCCATGTATGTCATTAGAAACACCCCGGGGTCCTTCATATAGAAAGACAGGATAAAGGCACATCTGTAGGACAAGCCAAACTACCTGTGAGCCTTTCAAGTGATTCAACCGTAACCTTTCAGACGTGTGGCCATATTGGGGCCGGTGTGGAAGATGATTCTACCTTCTCTATTGTTGCAGTAAAGGTCAGAAGCAAACTGACTAATAAGATCATGCAGACATATGCTTTTCTGGATCCTAGCAGTTCCGGCACATTCTGTACAGAAACCATGGCGAAAAGGTTAAATTTGCGAGGTAAGAAGACAAGCATTTTGTTGAGAACAATGGGCCAACGAAAGGTTGTGAATGCTCATGTTTTGTCAGGTCTTGAAGTGTCTGGCATGGGTGTTGAAGATTTCATAGAGCTTCCTGATGTTTTGACTCAAAGAACTATACCTGTGTCTACACTTAATATTCCACGACAAGCAGATATTGATCCATGGCCGTATTTGAAGGATGTAACACTCTATGACATTCATGCAAATGTAGATCTGCTTATTGGAACTGACGCCCCTAAGGTTTTGGAGCCGTGGGAAGTAATAAATAGCCTAGATGAGGGCCCATACGCTGTCAGAACCAGGGTTGGCTGGGTCATTAATGGTCCTCTTCATGGTGGAAGCTGTAGAGGTAAGAGTGGCTATTCTGCTGTAACAGCAAATCGCATCTCTGTTGAACATCTGCAAGAAATGCTTGTTAAGCAGTATCACCATGACTTTAATGAGAAATCATCAGAAGAGCAGATTGAATGTCCAGAGAAGATATTAAGTTCATGGATATTGTCAGTAGCACAGCAAAGCTAATTGGAGGTCATTACTGCATTGATTTGCCATTCAGAAAGGAAAATGTAACCCTGCCGGATAATCGTTATATAGCAGAACAGCGCTTATGTAGCCTGAAAAGAAAGTTTGACAGGAACAGTGTTTTTAAGGAGGAATATATCACGTTCCTAAATGAAATAATATCACAGCGACATGCTGAGCCAGTTCCTCTTGACCAGCTGACACAGAACAATGGGAAAGTGTGATATATCCCTCACCACGGGGTGTATCATCCTCAGAAGGGCAAACTAAGAGTTGTTTTTGACTGTGCAGCCTCATACAAAGGAACATCGCTCAATAGTCAGCTTTTGCAAGGCCCCGATCTCACCAACAGCCTCATTGGAGTTTTAGTCCGATTTAGGCAGGAGCCTATTGCAATAGTGGCTGATATCCAATCTATGTTTCACCAGGTTCATGTCTCAAATAAGCACGTTAACTTTCTCTGCTTCCTCTGGTGGCCAGGTGGTGACACTGCACAGGCTTCGCAGAAATACCGCATGAAGGTACATCTATTTGGAGCTGCATCATCGCCAAGCTGTGCCAATTATGCCTTAAGGAGAACTGCAGATGAAAACGGAGAACACTTCCCTCCAGAGGTTGTGAGTACAGTGAAAAACAATTTTTATATTGATGATTGCCTCCGTTCAATGGCCTCAGAAGAGGAAGCTAGGAAAATGATCCAGGATTTAACTGCACTTTGTCAGAAAGGAGGATTCACTCTGTCAAAGTGGGTCAGCAATAGTTGTGCAGTGTTGCGCTCTGTCAGCGAAGTCCACAGAGCAAAAGACATGATGGAGCTAGATTTGGATACAGATCAACTTCCTGTTGAATGTACATTAGGACTACAGTGGTATGTTGAGACTGACCAATTTGGATTTAAGGCCTCAGCACACGAGCAACCACGGACGAGAAGAGGAATTATTTTGGTGGTCAGCTCCCTTTATGACCCATTGGGCTTCCTTGCTCCATTCAGCATGATGGCTAAGTTGTTACTGCAGGAAGTCTGTAAAAGAAACCTTGGATGGGATGAAGATATTCCCCATGTTCTCGCTAAGCAATGGGCTGGCTGGTTGGAAGATCTCCACAAGGTGGCAAAGTTTAAGATTGATCATTGCATTAAGCCTAATGACTTTGGCAACCCTGTCACTATACAGCTTCACCACTTCTCTGATGCCAGTGAGGTTGGGTATGGAGCTGTCTCTTACTTAAGACTGGAAAGGGATAATAAAGTGCATGTTGCATTTATGATGGGGAAGGCCAGAGTTGCTCCGCTGAAGCAGATGACAATTCCTCGCATGGAGCTAACAGCTGCAGTCCCCGCTGTTAGAGTAGACCACATGCTACGGAAGGAGTTGCAACTTAGGCTGGATAAATCAGTTTTCTGGACCGACAGCACAACAGTCCTTAAATATATATCAAATGAAAGCCGGCGATTCTATACCTTTGTGGCCAACAGAATTGCAGTCATCAGGGAGGCAACTGATACAGACTCCTGTATAAATTCTGTGAGAAGGTTCATCTGCAGACGAGGCCCAGTTTCAACTCTCAGGTCTGACAACGGAACTAACTTTGTTGGAGCCAGCCGTGAACTCAAGGAGAGTCTGACTGCTCTGAATCATGGTAAAATTCAAAGAGCCTTTCTTCATGACGGTATAGAATGGAGATTTAACACCCCATCAGCTTCCCATCAAGGCGGCGTTTGGGAGTGCTTGATTTGCTCAGTGAAGAGTGTTCTTACCTTAGTCCTTAAACAGCAGACCCTGGACGATGAAGCACTCCAAACAGTTTTTTGCGAAGTTGAAGCAATATTGAATGATAGGCCTATTACAAGGGCCTCAGATGATTCAAATGACCTGGAAGCTTTGACGCTGAATCACATTCTGTTGTTAAAAAGTAAACCAATTATGCCACCAGGATTGTTTGACAGAAATGATCTGTATGTCAGAAAAAGATGGAAGCAGATACAGTACATTGCGGAACTGTCACGATCCACACTCAGGAAACACACAAAAGATCCAATAGTGCAGTAGTATTTAATGGGGAAATCCGTACTCACAAAACAGTCCAGGCAGGGGTCAATATCCATAAAAGCAATCCAAACACAAGTAACAACAAATAGACCGGAACAGACCTCAGACGTGGTGTGATGAATAACAAGGACTCCATGACAAACACTAACACAGACAGGGTTATATACACACACAGAACTAACAAGGTGACGGGAAACAGCTGTGTGCAATGATCAGATGAGTGGCAGAACAGAATGCTGGGAAATGTAGTTAATCGTCAATGACACCGTGGAAACGAGGACCTCTAGTGATAACCCAGGGAAACACAACCAGACACTGTGACATAACCCTCCTTCTACGGAGCGGCTACCAGACGCTCCACGACAGAAAACACTCGAAAAAACAAGTCCAGGTGGGGGTGGTGATGTGGGGAATCAGAGGGAGGGACGGGGGCCCGGGTCCATGAAGGGGAACAGGAGGTAACGAATTAGTCGGTGGCCGGGGCAAAGCAGACCGTCCATCGGGCGGCCAGGGCAGGGCAGACAGTCCATCGGACGACCAGGGCGGACCAGACAGTTCAGGTGGCCATGGTGGAGAAGACTCCTCGGGTGACCACGGCGGTGAAGACCCCTCGGGCGGCCAGGGCGGTGAAGACCCCTCGGGCGGCCAGGGCGGTGAAGACCCCTCGGGCGGCCAGGGCGGTGAAGACCCCTCGGGCGGCCAGGGCGGTGAAGACCCCTCGGGCGGCCAGGGCGGTGAAGACCCCTCGGGCGGCCAGGGCGGTGAAGACCCCTCGGGCGGCCGTGGCGGTGAGGAACAGCGGACAGCGGACAGCGGCTCAGGAACAGCGGACAGCGGCTCAGGAACAGCGGACAGCGGCTCAGGAACAGCGGACAGCGGCTCAGGAACAGCGGACAGCGGCTCAGGAACAGCGGACAGCGGCTCAGGAACAGCGGACAGCGGCTCAGGAACAGCGGACAGCGGCTCAGGAACAGCGGACAGCGGCTCAGGAACAGCGGACAGCGGCTCAGGAACAGCGGACAGCGGCTCAGGTACAGCGGACAGCGGCTCAGGTACAGCGGACACCGGCTCAGGTACAGCGGACACCGGCTCAGGTACAGCGGACACCGGCTCAGGTACAGCCACAAGAACTGAAACAGATACAAGAACAGACACAAACACAGACACAAACACTGGGTCCGGAACCGACATGGGCTCCAGCTCTGGAACAGGCACTGGCTCTGCCTCCGGCTCTGGGACAGACACTGGCTCTGCCTCCGGCTCTGGGACAGGCACTGGCTCCGCCTCCGGCTCTGGGACAGGCACTGGCTCCGCCTCCGGCTCTGGGACAGGCACTGGCTCCGCCTCCGGCTCTGGGACAGGCACTTGCTCCGCCTCCGGCTCTGGGACAGCAGAGACTGGCATCTCCAAGATCCGAGCCAGACGCTCCAGATAGTCCGTCACAACCTTGGCGGCCACGCCAAAGGGGATCTCTGGCTCTGTCCCAGGCTGAACAGACGGAGCGTGATCAGTCTCTGACTGGGCAGACGGGACGTGAACAGTCTCTGACTGGGCAGACGGGACGTGAACAGTCTCTGACTGGGCAGACGGGACGTGAACAGTCTCTGACTCGTCATGACTGACGTGAAGTGCAGGCTCGGCAAAGCTGGCGTGGAACTCGGGTTCGGCAGATGGGCCAGGTCGCTGGGGTGGCGTCGGCATGGCGAGCAGCTTGGACACAACCTCCGGGTTCTGAGGGAGACTGGAGTTCCTCCCTCTCCTCCGCCGTCTCTGATGGTGAGGTGCAGACTCTGGGCTGGTCGGGAGCTGCGGTGAACAGAGCTCTGGGCCGGGTGGAATCAGCGGCGAATGGAGCTCTGGGCTGTACCTCACCAGCCCAGGGTCAAGGTGGGACTGAAGTGGAGAATGATGCCGGGACTCACTTCTAGCACCTCCTCTCCTGCGACCTCCGCGGGTCCCAGAAAATCTGGCCAGACGGGTTCCCTCAAACGAGTCCTTGGGTCCGGTGAAAAGGGGCGCGGGAGACCTTGCCGGTGAAGCTTCCTCAGTCATCCGAGCCCACAATGCGAAACATTGAAAAATGTTCATACGTGGTGCCTCCTCCTTGACTTGAGAAGTCCCGCTCGAAGTTGCACCCCTCCTCCCATTAGTCTGGGAGGGAACACAGAACCCCGTACTGCTGGATCTTGACATGATGGAGTCCTTCTGTCACGATCCACACTCAGGAAACACACAAAAGATCCAATAGTGCAGTAGTATTTAATGGGGAAATCCGTACTCACAAAACAGTCCAGGCAGGGGTCAATATCCATAAAAGCAATCCAAACACAAGTAACAACAAATAGACCGGAACAGACCTCAGACGTGGTGTGATGAATAACAAGGACTCCATGACAAACACTAACACAGACAGGGTTATATACACACACAGAACTAACAAGGTGACGGGAAACAGCTGTGTGCAATGATCAGATGAGTGGCAGAACAGAATGCTGGGAAATGTAGTTAATCGTCAATGACACCGTGGAAACGAGGACCTCTAGTGATAACCCAGGGAAACACAACCAGACACTGTGACAGGAACTCTTCTGGAAGAGATGGATTTTTGAGTACCTGCCATTGATGCAACAGAGACAAAAATGGACCGCACTAAGGAGAAACCTTACACCTGGAGATGTTGTTCTTGTGGCAGATGCTACAGCTTCAAGAGGATCCTGGATGATGGGGAAAGTTTTGGATGTCAGATCAGATGTGAATGGGCTTGTGCGCTCTGTCCGCCTCCAAACGAAGACCAGCATCTTAGAGAGGCCTGTGACAAAGCTGTGCCTGCTGCTGAAGGCGGCAGTATGATCACATGAACTTACTCTCTCTCTCTTTCTCCTTGTCTGTCTCTATTATTCTCTTTCTTTCTCTTTTCCTTGCAGGTGCAGCAAGACGTCTGCGCCTTATATATTTAAAATACATAGTGTGTAGCTCCGTTTTTGAGAGTTCAGTAATTGTGATAATGCACAATTAGGGTCCGGAGTGTTGGAGCTACATTAGTTTGTTTCCAGTATTGGTCGTTTTGTTAATTTACTATTATGATTTTGTTCACATTAGTAATATAATTTGGTAATGTTCATTTGTTTGTTTAGTTAATTGTTTTTAGTTATATGTTTAGTCTTTTTTTTTGGTTAGTTTAATAATTGCAATGTTGATTTAGACACCTGAGGGCAGTAGTGGGCACAGGTGAGGGTAAATATAGGTAGGAAGTAGGAGGTGACCTGCAGCACCTGGGTGATGGGCACATGGTTTTTTACCAGCGCGAGAGATGCTGTATTGCTTGCTCAGTTGGAACAAATAAACCAGCCACAAACCCTGAATCCAGCCTTGAATTTGATTTATGTCTTGCCTGCGTACATCACCTGCCCAGAGTGCTAGAAGTTGTCGTTTGGAAGGTTTGATTTAAGTTTAATTTTCTTTTGTTTGTTGACAAACGGCCACTACACCATCTATGAGAGGACAGCGGAGGCCGCGGGACAGCCGAGCGCAGGCAGAGGCCGAACAGACGTGCGCGCGCACTACAGAGAGCTACATACAGCACTGATCGACAGCATCATCACACAAATCAACAATCGATTTGAGGATCACAAGCGACTACTGTTTTTTGCATTGCTGGATGCACAGCTGTTTGCAAAGTTCAAGCAGACATTTCCTGAAGCAGAGGTCAGGAGCCTGGATGAGAGCTACGGCGCACAGTTTGACCTGGGCAGGCTCAGAGCTGAGCTCAAAGTGATGTAGAGCATGACAAACTTTCAGGGAAAGAGTCCAAGTGACCTACTGACATTTCTGAGGAGCACGGGGCTTGCAGTCAGCATGTCACAGATGAATGCCCTCACCGGCTTGATCGTGACCATTCCAGTGTCCAACGCATCAGTTGAGCGATCTTTCTCAGCTCTCAAGCGCATCAAAATGTATTCACGGAATACAACCGGAGAAACACGACTCTCTGCACTGGCATCTATTGCCATAGAGAAGGAGCTGCTCATTCATCTTAAGCAGGAAGCACAACTGCATGATGAGGTCATTGAACGTTTCATCAGAAAGGATCGGAGGATGGACTTCATTTATAAGTAGGCCTAATGGGTAAGTGTCTCACTTTATAGGAGAGATACAGTTATTGTGGTATTTTATACAGAATTTTTGTTATAGTTTTAACTGATTGGTATTGCTGGAGTTGGTGATGCTGTGTTGATGTGCCCTGGTACTCTTGTCTTCAGTACCAAGAAAAATTCCTTGTGTGTGTGAATGAGTACAGGAATGAGTAAAGGAACGAGTAGCCTACAGGAATGAGTAAAGAGTTTTGACTTTGAACACAAGCCCTTTGATGACAAATGTAATTGACGTTTTAAAATAATTAATTGTTGAAAAATGACAAATGAATAAAAATGACAATTCAATAAATGTTTTGTGGATAAAACGGTGTTTGTTTTGCTTAATTGATTAATGTCACTTAAAAGGTTATTAAACAGTTTTTACTCCTATTTTATAATTATATGGTGAGTGTTTGATCAAACATATATATATACAGTGTTGGGAGTAACGCGTTACAAAAGTAATACATTACAGTAACATATTACTTTTTGCTGTAACGCAGTAGTGTAAGGCATTACAAATCAATTTTCAGTAATATTTTATTCGTTACATGTTCAGTAAGGCTTGCGTAACAACAGACTTTTAGTTTTAATTGTAAACAAACAAAAAAACATAACGAGACATAACGAATGAAAAATGCAAGTACCTGTTTGTGGTCAGTCAATAGCTAGCCTCGTGAGACCATCCTGATCTCGCGAGCTTTCAAGGTTTCACTCGCAGATCAGTCTGGATACTTTCCGTTAAAGAAAATTTGGGAGCAGTTCACCAAACGAACGTCCAATCAGCGTTGGCTTTGAGGCGGGTTGAGGTGTGACGCAACGAGAAGCGCGACAGTTCAGTCTAAAGAACATGTCGGCTTCAGCGGATGAAACTAGCATCAGCGTGGCTATCGAGCAAGTTTTATCGGAATTACAGAGTATTTCTTCACTGAAAGAAGAGCAAAACACTGCTCTGGAGGCTTTTCTCAGAGGAAAAGATATGCTCTGTTAGTACGTCATATGCTTCGTTGATCTGATTGGTTGATTTGGCCCGTCTATCACCAACATAGGCCAATCAGCTAACCAGTATTTTCGCCCCTTACCAAAACTACTTCAACGGAAGGTTTCCAGATGGATATGCGGAGCAAATCCATCTGGCGGAGTCAGGTTAGTCAATAGCCGCGTGTGGTGTCCAAATTTGTAAATATTAAGACTAAATGGCAGCGTCTGATATATTTGTATAGCGATTTATTTTTTACAGGAGTGCCGTGAAGCATGATTTCGGCCTCTGTGCTCGCGCTGGCCAGTGGAAAAGCGGCTAATGGGTGAAGATGGCATGAAGAAGACTATACATTCGCGAGATGGACGTATGCGCATTAGGCTATTCGTTCTGTGTTTTCTTTCTAAACAGTTAGGCTATGTTTAGGTGGTATTTTTCATGTTTTCATCACGCAATCATGTTTTTGATGCGGTGGTGACGCGTTCATGTAACATGTAAGGTTGGCGGCGGCGCTGCCGATAAAGCACCCAAAAGCTGTCACAAAGAACCTGCAAAAGCAATGATTATGAATATGTCAAATATAGCAAGGAGACATTTTAATTGTTTATTAATAAAGATGAAGTTGACGATGCTGACTCGCAATCTTCGCAGTAGGCTAGTGAGTGCGTCAGAGAGAAATGCACATTTCATTTCATAAGCAGAGGGCAGTCTATTTTCTTTCGTTTTGAATTGTTCTGTTTACAAGTAGACATTTCAATATAGATATGGTCTGTGGAGTAGGCTATACTTATACGCTGAGTTTCGGTAGGCTATATTTATGAGACGCGCTCCAGTTCACACGCCGGCGCCTCTGTGTCGTGATTAGTGACTATCTATAATTGTCTGCTTTTACTACTTATGTATTAAATCCAGGCAATTGGTTGATGAAACATTATTTAAAATTAAGATAAAATTAATACAAAACGAAATTCACTTTAAAGAAAGGCTTTGTCTTCTGTTTGAGGTCTCTGTGAAAGTTTTAAAGCAGTCTTTTAGTGCCGCTTCAGAGCGGTCGCGTCCGTAATGGAGAACTGACACGTCTGTAACATTGTTTTTTCCTCATAAATGCGAAAACGAAAAATAAAATAAAATAAATATTTAATGTTCTGTGGAGAGCCAACCATTCCACATCCGATTCGCTGAAACATTTTGCAAAAACATTTGCTGTAAAATTATAAAAATAACATTACTTTAGTTTGTATGTAATTTAAATGAAAGTACAAAACTAGTGTGACTTTAATAGTGTCAGGAGACATTTTTATCTTTAAAATAATAATTTAATTCATTTAATTTCATTTAATTGATCCATTATAAGCCCTAAAAAAAGTCGCGGTGGTGATGAAATGGATGAGCAGGAAATAGACAAACTATCTATTTTCTGATATCTTCATGTTTTCTTGTAAATGGTCTGAAGAGCGAATTTTATCCTCCACAAGGGCAAGATATTTAGGCTATGTTTGATTTTGCGCCGCCAGAGAAAGCAATACTAAAATCACGCGCGTGTGTGAAACGTGCTTTACAAATAAACTTGTTACTGAAGGCCCTGACTGAAACCCCACGGTGCGCCACTGACTTGTAAGATTTTGTTTTGCATTGCCTGCCTCTCTCTGCCGAGTTCGAAGTCTCAAAATGAATCCATTCTGCAACTTTTAAATACATAATTATATTTTTAAAAACGAAATTATAAGCTTAAGTGCAGGATCCGAAAGTTGGTCATTTTGTCGCTATGGTTACACACTCTCTTAGCTGTCCATCGTGTACGATGATGACGCTTGCTCCAGGGGGTGTGGGTGGGGGTGGGAGGGGGGTGGGTTTAGCGACCTTGCCGCTGGTGCCACTTCTCGTGGGCGTTGAGTCCGATCCTTGAGCCGCACACTCGTCCGCAGATGGAGCAGGGGAAACCAGATACCAGGGGGGTACCAGCTGCCCACTGGTGTCTCTTGATGCGCCTCTCGGATCGTCGGTCTTCGTTGGTTTGGTGTATTTGAGAGATTGCTGTTGCACAGGTGACATGCCAGGCAGGTCTGTCGAGTGCCAGTGATTCAAGCTGCGTGAGGGGAATGTTCGCTCTCTTTAGGATGTCCCTGGTGTAGTCCTTAAAGCGCACTTTTGCCCTCCAGCGGACCGCTTGGCGCCCATTAGTTGACTGTAGAGGACTTGGCGGGGCAATCGGTGCTCAGGCATGCGTATGGTGTGCCCTATCCAGCGCAGATGTTTTTTGGCAACAGCTGCTTCCATACAGATTGAGTAAGTGTTGCTGAGGATGACTGTATGGGGGATTCGGTCTTCCCAGGACAACCTGAGGATCTTCTGTAGGCAGCGAATGTGGAAGGCCTCTAGGTTGATGATGTGCTGGCGGTATGGGGTCCATGACTCTGCCCCGTAGAGCAGAGTAGAGACACATACCGTATTGTAAACAGCGACTTTGGTACTGACCTTCAGGTTACGGTTTTCAAAAACCCTGCTGCGTAGGCGTCCAAAAGATGATGAGGCTTTATTTATCCGGGTGTGCATTTCTTTGTCCAGGGAGCAGAATGAGGACAAAGTGGAGCCGAGGTAGGTAAAGTGGTCCACTGTTTTAAGTGGAACACCATTTATGTGAAAACTGGGGGGTGTGGGGGGTCGGGGGTAGTGAGATGGGACATGACCTCGGTTTTTTTAATGTTGACCTGTAGGCCAAAGGATTGGTACAGACGGGATATTGTGTTAAGGGCGTGCTGCATAGAGTCTGTTACACACACACACACACACACACACACACACACTGTTGGCGGTGCGCTCATAGTCATCTGTCAGTTGTGCAGTTACCCAAAATCTCCTGAATGAAGTTAAAACCCATCATGTAACTGATATGTGTTTAACAAAATATTAATACATCAAAAACTGTACATGATATGCGTTTTTTAAATCAAGTGATCAAAGTGCTCGTTGCCGCTGCGATCAGTGGCGCGGATACTGTGTTTTCTCGTGTGGCTCGCGCACACCGCGCTGTCTTCACTCAGACGCGCGCTTCAATCCGAATATGCTTTATCATCTGACAGAAGTTCTCTGGTTGCATTATTAATGTCTTGGAATGAAATAAAGGACAGTGCAAACTCATCATTTATGCATTACACAGTGTCAACATTACCAGAGTCTTCAAGTAAAGATTCAATTTCTCTCATTAATTGGCCTTATTAAATGTCCCAGTTTGGCTCTTCTAGTTCCCATTAACTGGTTAAGGCGTTCCTCTTGTGATTTAATAGCTGTCTTCGGCACTCTTTTAGAGGTCGCATTCAATTCCTTTGTTTACATATAATCGATGTTCGTGTTGAAAGCGCACATTGCGTTCCTCACGAAAGCAGGTGAGATCGCCCACTTGCGATGCAGTGTGGAGGTGCAAACATGGCAGGTCCATGACGCAGCAAAGTTCAATAATATCCAAAGTCCAATAATATCCCCAAAACGTCCAAAAAGACTGTGAAAGTTCACCAAAGTCCAATATTTAAATATGTAGAGCGTGTAATTCAAATGCCATCGGAGAATCTCAGCCGCGATAGTTTATTATTGTCCAAATTATGCTCTCTGATGATGCGTGAATCACTCACTTTTGTTAAAAACAAAATATTGCTCATCTTTGAAGAAAAAAAGAGAAGTTTTCTTATTTTATGTAGATGCAAACTCCTAGGTTAACTTCACTCCTATTATAGTGGCAGGAACAAATTAATTCTTACTCGTCACAGAAGTCATTCAGAAATCCCTAAACAAATGCGAGTTTAATCAAACACAAAAATATACAAAATTCGTGTTGGATCCTGTATCCTATGATATTAAACCATTAGCTTGTGTTACCTGAATCGTTTAAACGTACGTATTATCCATAAATGAGAGACAAGACAGTAAGAAACCGGTTTCTCCCTTATTTCCTTTGCACAAACCAGTTCAAGTTCAATCTTCCGTCACAAGTGTGTGTAACCAATAAAGATATCGAACAGAAATTATGCATAAAAAAACATAGGAAATGATAATGAGATATATAAACACAGGACATATCAGAATTGCCTCTCAAAGAAAGTAAAAAAATATATACTTTCAGTTATTACCTGTTAAATCCACTCTAAGCAAACAATAATAATATACACATTATTGACATAAAATTTGCTCTTCATTCACATTTATCCTCCTTGAACTCATTCTAACAACTTAATGTTTTAATATGTTTATTTCAGACCCGATGGAGGTGAAAGAGCAAAGACGAGAACTGAAGTTAAAGATGATGCTGTAGTTTGTTTCAGCCTGTTGACACCAATAAAAGAATTTAATGTGCCAATTTACAGAATATCTCAGACATCACCATAATGAATGAGCTGAAAACGGGGAACTTTTGGAGACAAAGAGGTTTTTCAGCTGCTCAGTTAAACATGATGGCCCTGTACTTTTTAAATGCAGATTGGATAAAAACACAGTGATCACAGTTCACACCTGCAGTGAAGCCCCTCCCACAACAATTCACCAATAAATACTGGGAATATTCCCATCATCCTACAAGAGAAGGACAAACTCCAGGAGTAGCAGCTGAAATCTGTGTGACTGTTAAAGATGGAGTTTATTAAAGAGGAGATTGAAGACATGAGTGATCCAGAACCATCCAGAATAAAACATGAAGATACTGAGGAACAAACAGGTTGGTGTCCATTCTTGATTCTTCATTGTTGATGCTTTGGTAGATGTGAATTAGTAAGCAAGTATATGGATGATAAATGATAGAGAAATACATCTAAATGATCATAACCTTGTATATAGCAGTTGTCAAACATATTTTTTACTCTATAACCAAGTGAATGACAGAACAAAAAGTGAAAGATCTGATCTCTGTTGCTCTCTGCTATTAAATAAGGGTTCGCTTGAACTGATTCTAACTGTATTTCTGTGTATTTTAGACCAGGTGAGAGTGAAAGAGCAAAGACAAGAACTGAATGAAGTGGAGGAGGAACATCGTAACTTTACAATTCAAAGAACAAAAGCCAAAAAGACGCACACCTGCACTCAGTGTGGAAAGACTTTCTCACAGAAAGGAAACCTTAACAGACACATGAGAATTCACACTGGAGAGAAACCGTATACATGCACTCAGTGTGAGAAGAGGTTTTCTTGTTCATCAGGTCTCAGTGATCATCTGCTCATTCACTCTGGAGAAAAGCCATTTAACTGTGATCAGTGTGGTAAAGAGTTTATTTCATCAGCACATCTAAAATCACACCTGAAAGTTCATTCAGATGAGAAGCCTTATGTGTGTTCTCTCTGTGGAAAGAGTTTTTCATGGCTGAACAGTTTTAAACTGCACCAGAAAACACATGATGGAGTGAGAGATCATGTGTGTTGTGACTGTGGGAAGAGATTTACTACATCTGGTGATCTGAAACTGCACCAAAGAATTCATACTGGAGAAAAACCTTACAAGTGCTCATATTGTGACAAGAGTTTCACTCATTCTGGAAACCAGAAATCACACGAGCGAGTTCATACTGGAGAGAAGCCGTACGACTGTACTCAGTGTGAGAAGAGTTTTAGAAATTCAAGTAGTCTAGTGACTCATATTAGAAAGCATTGTTCTGTGTCACAGTGAGCAAATGATTTGAAAATGACCAGAAAATACACAATGAAGTGAGAGATCATGTGTGCTTTTAGCCTGGGAAAACCCAGACAACCTCCGGCAAATTTAGATTTGCTCTGAAAGTTAGTCTGGCAAAGAGCTCATTCAAGCCCATTTCCAATCCGTCGAAATCGCGGCACCAATCAGAAACATTTGGGCGGGCTTTACACGATAACGACGGCGCTGGGATTTTGAAGCAGATTTTGTAGCCTACATTACAAAGATGGATGCCGCCGTCGAACATCACTCGTTCGAATCAGCTATCGCGTCTGTTTTAAGCGATTTGAACGTTTCCTTTTTGTTAAAAACCGAGCAAAGAACAACACTCGGAGATGTTTCTCCGCCGCTCTGCATACGTCATCTCCTTCATCGCTCTGATTGGGTTTAGGTCTATCCACGACGTCCGTTGGTGACGCCCCTCTGCAAATGATTTGTCTATGACGCTTTGCCAGACCATAACTCAGTTACAACTGAGAATGGTCTGGTTTTAACCAGGCTAGTGTGCTTTGACTGTGGGAAGAGCTTTACTACATCTGATCATCTGAAACAGCACCAAAGAATTCATAGTGGAGAAAAACTGAAATTCATACTGGAGTTTCACTCAGTCTGGATCCCTGAAATCACACGAGCGAGTTCATACTGGAGAGAAGCCGTACTACTGTACTCAGTGTGAGAAGAGTTTCACCCAATCAAGTAATCTAGTGGCTCATATTAGAAAGCATTGTTCTGTGACACAGTGAGCAAATGTTTTGTTAGATTCACATAAAGTAAATGTGTTGTTAGTTAACTAATAAACTAGTGTTGTGAAATGCCACAAGATTTGTGTTTTATAAGTTGGAGAACAAGAATATCAATGATGTAGCACCCTGCTAATTTTATATATTGTTTATTTTGTGTTCTGCTAACAGAAATATACACTCATAAAAAAAAAAAAAAACATTGGGTCAACAAAAAAAAATATGTTAACGTTTTCCACTAGAATTTTTACGTTAAGACTGCTGGCAGAATTACATTAATTCAAAGCGATGTTTTAGGCCACAATAAAACGAATTTCTAAGTAACATGAATGCTAGTATTTAGGTTGATCCAACATAGTGTTTTGAGTAAGGTGAAGAATCTTTTAGGCCACAATAAAACAAGTTTCTAAGTAACATGAACTTAATAATTTTCAACATGAATGCAAGTATTTAAAGGGATACTCCACTTTTTTTGGAAATAGGCTCATTTTACAACTCCCCCAGAGTTAAACTGTTGAGTTTTACCGTTTTTGAATCCATTCAGCCGATCTCCGGTTCTGGCGGTACCACTTTTAGCATAGCTTAGCATACATCATTGAAGTGGACAAGACCATTAGCATTTCTCATTAAAAAATGACCAAAGTGTTTCGATATTTTTCCTATTTAAAACTTGACTCTTCTGTAGTTATATCGTGCACTAAGACCGACGGAAAATGTAAATTTGCGATTTTCTAGGCTGATATGGCTAGGAACTATACTCTCATTCCTGCGTAATAATCAAGAAACTTTACTGCCGTACCATGAGAGCAGCAGGCGTAATGATATGACGCAGCGCCTGAAAATAGTCCCCAGCTCGGTAACTTCCAACGTGACCGGGACTAAGTGCCTGCGCCTGCTGCACTCATGGTACGGCAGTAAAGTTTCTTGATTACTACGCAGGAATGAGAGTATAGTTCCTAGCCATATCAGCCTAGAAAATCGCAAATTTACATTTTCCGTCGGTCTTAGTGCACGATATAACTACAGAAGAGTCAAGTTTTAAATAGGAAAAATATCGAAACACTTTGGTCATTTTTTAATGAGAAATGCTAATGGTCTTGTCCACTTCAATGATGTATGCTAAGCTATGCTAAAAGTGGTACCGCCAGAACCGGAGATCGGCTGAATGGATTCAAAAACGGTAAAACTCAACAGTTTAACTCTGGGGGAGTTGTAAAATGAGCCTATTTCCAAAAAAAGTGGAGTATCCCTTTAAGTTGATCCAACATAATGATTTAAGTAAGGCGGAGAACTTGAATCCATGTTTTGAACTAATTATTTATCACATTAACTGTCTTAACATGAATATTAACGTATTAACCCTTATAAATGAAATATGGTTCTTCAAAATAAATTCTCAACAGATAATGAGAGCAGGCTGTCAGAGTGTTTCTGTTGAAAACAAGCACTGAGACCCGGGGAGAGAGCAGCTGCTCGCTAACAGCAGAGAACAGATAGACGCTGGTCATTTTTATGTAATTTGTGTAACGTTACATTTTATTCATAAACATTAAAAACACACTCTTTTGTGTTAAAATACGAGCAAAAGGTGCGGTGTCGTAGACATGTAAATAATATCTCATGTCGTTATGATTTGTGAATTCGTGTAACGGGTTACTCCGGTCCGAAATAAGTCTTTTTTCTCCTGAATTTTAATTTTAAATTTGGCATAGCTCCAAAAGTCGGTCACTTAGAAGTCTGAACCCAGTGTCATCTTGACATGCTAGATTTGTGAATTTTTTCACAGCAAAGCTCGTCTGTAAACCGGTCGCTAAGTCTGTTTTTCATGTTTTACAATGTATAATAACAATTTATAATAAACACACACACCAACGGTGTGTTGGATTACAAAAACACTAGATTGAGTTTGATTTGTGAAAACTTTCGCAGTTTAGTTTGGGTCAGTTAACCCTTCCCTGAATGTTTAACTTAAAGGACAAGTTCGGTATTTTACACTTAAAGCCCTGTTTTAAGATCGTTTCTGATGAAATGGAACGGTTAAGATAGAAATTTGGACACATGCTGCTGGCCCGAGAAATTTCGGTTTCTGTGGTTGCACCCCCCCACCTCTACAATGGTTGCATAGGTGCACTGGAACAATCCTTCATAAAACGCATTAAACTTTAGTTTACAAAGACGTGAAACTCACCGAGTGGTCAGGGGTGTTCACTGATATCCGTATTGAGTCTAATTTACCTTGTTGCAATAATCAGATTGTCAGCAGTTCGGCCATTTGATTAATCAACTAATTAGTGGACACCCCTCCATTCTTCAGATTGTGACAAAAACAGATGTCATGGGACTTTTAAGTCACCGATTCACACACAAAGCTTCTCGCTCTTCATGAACTGCACACGAGGCAAATGGTGCTTGGACTTAATTAAATTACCAATCCCAGTGCCCCCGCAGCGTTTTTCATTGATAAGTACTCACTGGACCCTCTGTGTTACCACATGTGACTCAACAGGGGCGCATCTCTCTGGCCGGAGATCCCGTGGTGCCCCCTCCGCATGACACCTCACACACACAGACAACCTTGTGTAATTAGACCACTGGCCATTGTAATCCAGAATTAAACTCATCAAATTCAAAGGACGCACACACATACACAGAACTGAAGATGGTCACAAGTTCACTCCGCCGCCACCGTTCAATGAACTCTCAATACACATACACACACAAAGAGACAATCATGCCGGACTGAATGTAACGTTTTAAATGTATAAATGTTTTCTGGTTGTGTTTCATGATTCCCTTGTGACCAAATCTGTATAACTGTAAGTTTATGATATGTAGTCAATTTTATATACGTCTAATCACGGAGAATCATGTATCTTAATCTCACTAACGGACAATCATACCATATTTGATATCGTTGTGATCAGAAAATTGCATTGATATCGAATTCCTGACCCAAAGTGCAACACGAGGCATACCTGATTAATCCTAGTTTAGAAGTGTATTGTTACTAAATTTTTATCTGCTATGCACATGTAGCGCTTTTAACCCTTTCCTATATAGATAGATAATGGAGCGCTCTGAGTTCGTATGGATAAACTTTGTTTTATCCAATTTTGTGAGCTAAGTGTGCCTATTTACTCACTTCAACTTATTCTGTGTAACTGTGTTTGTTACTTAATTCCTTGGGTCCCTTAACTTCCCAGAAATCACATGATATTGAATTAGGATTTTAGGATTTATCTTCGGTTAATAAATTGTTTTACCAAAAAGGTCCCAAAACTCCCAATATATATTTATATCCCCCTTTTAACTCAAATTAATAAACTGAAAACACTCAAGTATACGGTAAATTAACAATTTACTGGATAAAATATAAAAGGGTCAAGTTTTAGGATTTTTTCCAAACTGTAACATAAAATAACAATTATGGAATGTCAGCCAATTCACACAGATGAATAAAAAAATAATAATAATCAAATACACATTTCACATATTCACTTTTTTGTAAATAATTATTTGTTACCCTCTTTTTTTTAAATTTGAGTCCCCAAACTCTCTCAAACTCAAAAGACTCTTCAACCAAATACTAAGCCGGCAATATATAAGCTCACACTTAACCTTATTCAATCTGTAAGTCTTTCATTTTCCCGTTGCAGGCCTGTTTGATGCTGGGGTACGTTGTGGTAAAAAAATAAATCAAAGACCGCTTCACTCCACACGGAGCAAACAAATAAAAATACCTTGAAATATCCAATCAGAAGAGCGTGTTTCACCTCCCGACGTTAGATGTCCGTCAAACCCACGATCGCGGCGATTTCCTTAAGGCCAAAGGAATTCCGAGCACTCACGTTAACTCACAAGTCATCTGGAATCATCCTCATCTGAAACTGCCACGAATCCTCACGCTGACGACTCGCCAACTAAACACACAATCCATCCGAGCAAGATAGACACTGTTCAGTCTCTCTAAATAGTCCATTCGCTGTATTAGTAAATGGAGGCTGGAATAAACACAACCAGAAATATTTTGTGGAGAAATATTTCTTACCCGTCTCTGTAGTATAAGTTTCTGTTCTCGTTTTGACAACACACTAACTACATTAACTATTGAAACACATTATAGCATTAGTTATACTATATTTTTTTGTGAAACAATATCACACCAGATGATCGCACGCTCTTCTCCCTCGTGCTCTCCCGATTCTTCCTCGTCCAACTTTGCCCTAAATTCATCCCGCCCCCTTCACCTTAATTTAGAGAATTGATTGGACACCCAACAAAGACAAGTGAATTTGATTGGATAAACAAAAATAATAAAAATAATAAATATACCATCAACTTAGGAAACATAACTTATCCACAACCATACATTTATAACATTCCCATGAACTATATATGTGTATACATACATATATTTAGAAAATAAATAATAAACCTTGTAAATTATTACACTGGGTTACACCCTCCTCTTTCTAATTGTCTGAATGTCCTCATCAGACATTTAAATCAAAAACCTTAGGGTCTATACCTCGTTATTCATTCTGTTATTTTAACTCTGACCTAATTTAATAATGACCCCTCTATGAACTATTTCAATGGGGTGGTCACTACTTCTTCCTGGTTCGTCATAAGTCAGTCTTATAACAGGCTTCACAGGTCTCTTACCATGAGATCTCTGATTAGTAGGCATAACTGCTTTGGGTCTTGGACTCTTCCTTTCAGAGATAGTCACAGTGTCTGGTTCAATTTCTGATTCTGACTCCGATTCACCAACAATGTCGTTGTCAGTGCATTCTTCCTCACCCTGATCACTTTCCTCCTGATCAGTTTCACCAGCTTCTTGCTCATTTGCATTGCCATCAGGAGATCTGTCCCTGGTTATCTTATTTTTCAACAACTTGTGGACGTACTTCTGGTAAGGCACACTAAACCTTTCACACTCTGACTCTGAGGATCCTGTCAACTCAGGTAAGTGGTTTTGGGTTTCTTTTAACACCTTTTTGTGTGTTTGGTTTAAGTTTGCATGTTTTCTTGCCTTTTCAGGTGATGCATATTCTGCACTCTCTAGCAATCTCACAGACTGTCCAATGGGTAAGAGGTGATCTCGATGGATGGTTTTTACTCCTCTACCATGTTCAGGTTTCACCTTATACACTGGTAAGTTGGGTATTTTGTCAACCACAACATATGGCAAAGAACTCCATCGACTCTGAAGTTTGTGTTTTCCTCTCAGTCCCAGATTCTTCAACAACACTCTATCCCCAATGTCCAAGACCTGGAATCTAACTCTGCTGTCATAAGCTCTCTTGTTTCGTTGGTGCACCTTGTTCGAAGCTTCTGAGGCTAGTTGATAAGCTTCTTTTAGATCTATTTTCAGCTTGGCAACATACTGAGAGTGTTGTCTTTCCTCTGTTCCATCAGCAGACGTTTGAAAACAAAGATCAACAGGGAGTCTTGCTTCCCTCCCGAACATCAAATAGTAGGGAGAGTACCCTGTAGCATCACATTTTGTGCTGTTATAGGCATGGACCAAATACCTAACATGCTGACTCCACTGACGTTTTTTCTCATGTCCCAAGGTTCCCAACATCGAGAGCAATGTACGATTGAACCTCTCTGGCTGAGGGTCACCTTGAGGATGATATGGAGTGGTACGAGATTTTCGAATCCCCAAGAGTAACAAGAGCTCTTTGATTAAATGAGACTCAAAGTCTCGCCCTTGGTCGGAATGGATTCTCCCAGGTAAGCCATAATGCACAAAATACTTATCCACTAAGATCTTGGCTACTGTGCGAGCTGTCTGATTCTTTGAGGGAAACGCCTGGGCGTACCGTGTAAAATGATCTGTGACTACCAAGATGTTACTTATTCCTTTTGAGTCAGACTCAAGTGAGAGGAAATCTATGCAGACCAGATCCATCGGTCCATTGCTGGTAATTTGGTGCAAAGGAGCTGCTTTACTGCATGGTGTTTTGCGAGTAATACACTCCCCACAATTCTTGATGTATTGTTCCACCTCGCAAGCCATTTTGGGCCAGTAGAATCTACTCCTGATGAGATCGGTGGTTCTTTCTATGCCCAGATGACCCATGTCATCGTGCAACAACCTGCACACATCCTCTCTGAATTCAGCAGGCAGGACAAGCTGGGAAACTTCTTCTCCAGAGGGTGTTTTACTGTTTCGGAAAAGCAAACCTTCTTTAATTAGAAGCCTATTCTCCTCACGTTTCATGAGCCACAACTCAGAATTCACCTTCACCTCAGTAGGCCACGTCCCTTGCTTCAGAGCTTCAATTACTTTCCTCAGGACAACATCATTCTTTTGGGCTTTCACCAAATCAGCTATGGATTTCTGCTCCAAGAAGTCACATTCCAGCTGAACAGGGAACACATACGCATCAGGGATACACTCAGGTGAGGCTGCTAGTTGCTCTACATACCTAGGTGATTTGTTGAGCTTTAAGTCAACATGAACTTGCTGGCATATGGACCTTACATCAGTCTCAGAGATGCTTTGCCAACCCTCTGATTTTTTCTCATCTGCCAAATTACGAGACAGCAAATCTGCATCAGTATTGTTCTTGCCTGGTCTGTACAACACATCAAAGTCGTAGGTGGATAGTGCAGCCAGCCAACGATGTCCAGTGGCATTAAGTTTAGCCGTGGTAAGAACGTACGTAAGTGGGTTATTATCCGTACGTACGGTGAATCTAGCTCCATATAGGTAATCGTGGAATTTATCCACGACCGCCCATTTCAAGGCGAGAAATTCCAACTGGTGAATTTCTGCTCTGAATTGCTCAGTTTTCTACTAGCAAATGCCACAGGCTGCAGACCAGATGAATGCTCCTGATATAATACAGCACCTAGCCCTTTTAGACTGGCATCTACATGCAAAATATAGGGTTTGTAGGGGTCTGCAAAAGCTAGGACTGGGGCATTAGTGAGACACTGAATGATCTGCTTAAAAGCATCGGTGCATGACTGGTTCCATCGGTCTCCGAAGGACTCAGACTCGTTCAGGTAAGCCTTAGATCGATCTTTTTCCCACTTTTTACCTCGCTGGGTAGGGGCATAACCTTTAGTGAGCTCAGTAAGAGGTCGGACAATTGCAGCGTAGTTTGCTATGAACCTACGGTAATATCCGCAGAAGCCAAGAAAAGATCTCAAGGACTTAAGGTCTGTTGGTTGTGGCCATGTGCTGACTGCCTTGACCTTATCAGGGTCTGTTGCAACGCCTTTGGCAGATACTATATGTCCAACATACTTGACCTTGATCTGGCAGAATTGGCATTTGTCCAATGACACTTTCAGTCCCACTTCTTCTAGTCTGTCCAGGACCTTCAGAAGTCTTTCTTCATGCTCTTCCAATGACTTTCCAAAGACAATCAGGTCATCAAGGTATACAAGGACTTGAAGCAGGTTCATATCCCCGACAGCTTTTTCCATCAAGCGTTGGAAAGTCGCAGGTACCCCAGTAATGCCCTGTGGCATACGCTCGAATTGATAGAATCCTAAGGGGCATATAAAGGCAGTTTTTTCCTTATCCTCTTCAGACATAGCTATTTGGTAATAGCCACTTCTGAGGTCAAGGATGGAAAACCATCTACTCCCTGATAAACAGCATCGTCAATGCGCGGAGTAGTATACTGGTCAGGCACTGTTCGAGCATTAAGTGTGCGATAGTTGATGCACATTCTTACGCTTCCATTTTTCTTTCGGGCGATTACAATAGGGGAGGCGTAGGGGCTTCGTGATTCCTTGATGATGCCGGATTTCATAAGCTCCTGAATGTGACTTCGAACATCATCGATATCTGCAGGAGCCAAGCGCCTAGAGCGCTCACGAAAGGGCCTAGAATCGGATAACCGAATATGGTGTTCCACTCCTTTCGCCAAACCCACGTCCCACTCGTGTAGTGAAAACACATTACTTCTTTCCAACAATGCCTGCCTTAGCCTCTGTTTCCATGTCTCAGGAATTGGGGAATCTCCAAAGTTAATGAGGTTTGTATCAAACTCTCCTGTCTTTGGGGCAGATGTTACTGGATCTGCTGGATGTAAATGACCAACCACTGTTCCTACTGGAATCACTGTGTCCTTCAGGGATTCATTGTGCATCAGTACTGGGAAATGGTGGACATCCATTTCAGAATGTGGCACTACCATGGGCTGCAGTAACACCCCAACTGGCAGAGTGGCCTCTGGAGAAGCCTCTACCAACAGAACCTCTTCTCCTAATTGTTCATTTAACTCCACCTTACAGATCGCCACACAATCCCCTCCTGGGGACAAGGACAAAGCGCCAGGACCAAGCCACCTTACACTGCCCACTCCATCTTCACCAGAGCTCTTAGCAGGGTCACATGACAATTCTTCGGAAACTGAACCCACATTTATGCCCAAGGTCTGTGCGATGTCCACTCCAGTACTTTCTCTACACAAACGAGCCAAGCGCTTGAAAAGGTTAGCATTGGTACCCAAAATAACTGGTGTTTGGTCTGGACTACAGGGTCCCGGGCAGATCAATGCCAAGACTGAAAGGGTTTCCTGAATTCCTGTGATTTTGGCAGGGAACTCAACATATACCATCACATAACCCAAGTAAGGGTAACTGGACTCACTTAAACCCCAAATGGCCAAACCTGTGACAGGGTGAATAGGAACATCAGACAGATGCTGCTTGTACCAGGCTTCGAAGATGATGGTTACTTGTGAGCCACTGTCTAATAAGGAGTCACATTCATGTCCATTCACCTTTAGCTGAACGACAGACGTTGGACCAACCAACCCATCTGGAAGGTGCCTTTGTTTTTGTATGTCTACTGCACTCCTCTTTACTGAACAGTTGGTTGTACTGGCTTTTTGGCTCAGATGAAAGTAAGTCTCCACTTTTGGCTTTTTTCAGTGACTGGATTAATCTTCGAATAACTTTAGCTTGGTTTTCAGCATTTCTGCATTTTGCCGCAAAGTGTCCACTTTCTCCACAGCGGTAACAGTAATATTCATCTGAATCACTGTACGTGGTCGGCTTATATGTACCAGGAAAATTTCTAGAAGTCTCCACAGGTAAGGAGGCAACAGAGGCAATGGGCTTTTTACTTTGAACTTTCTGCTGCAATCTCTTCACCTGTTTTTTCAGCACAGTCACTTCAGGGTCTGTACAACTTTCTAAGGTTGTAGCTTTCATGACTGGACCAGCAGACGCCTCTTCTTTCACAGCTCCATGATGGGTGGCTGCCATAGAAGCAAACATAGCTTTCAGTTCCTTCAACTCAGTTTTTAAAGTCTGAATTTCTGTCTGCTTATTGTCTACTTCTGCTTTAGCATGGACTTTACGCACAGTGGAGTTTAGCTTAGCCCTAGACGCCTCGTATTCTTCCTCACTGCGAATCTCACTCAACAGCTCCAAAAAGGATGGAGGATTTTCCTTCCTTTCCCTCAACTTGAGATTAACCAGCATAAGATCAGCAGCAACTGCTCCTCGAAGTAACTGTTCCACTCTTGCACGGTTTGCAGCGGCAACTGACAGACCACCTCGCTGTATGACTTTGGTCAGCGCTTGTTCCAACCTTTTAAGAAAGTCTGACAGTTTTTCACTGGGCTGTTGCTGCATCAACCGAAAAGCAATATACAGCTCTTCCCCTGATTCAGCAGAACCAAAGGCACTTTCAAGGGCCTCTAAACATTGTTCTGGCTTGAGATCAGCAGTGGTTACACGAGCAGCTTTTATTATTGCCAAGGCTGGACCTCGTAGACTCTCCATAATCCGACGTCTTTTTTCTTTATCTGAGCAATCGCTTTCTTCTACCATAAGACGAGCTTGCTCCAGCCAATGTTCTAAAGGCTCTTCTCCGGCAGGAGTTGGCACAGTCCCAGAAAAAACACGGAGGCGACGGTAACTGCTGGTATCGCTCACTGGTTTTTCTATTTTAGATAGCAGATCCCCCACAGCACGAATAATAGACTCAGCCGAGCCATCATGTGCCCCCAACAATTCCTGAACATTTGCATCATCCACAGCGGTAGATGAATCATTCTGCTCTGCACTAGAGGGAGCACTGGCTGAAACTGGCCCTCGTGTCACTATGACAATCGGCCATGCTACCATTCCGCCTGTGGGAAGTATGTCAGGAGGGACACTAGAAGGGTCTACAACTTCTTTGCATTCACATAAAACAGTCAAACTATCCAGTTTGCTGTTGTACATGCGTCCTCTGACTCCTCTCACACGCACTCGCCCCAGACATTTAACAGATTGGAGGGTGTCTTCAATTTGAGAAATATCTACATCTTCAGGGACAATGACCATCAGCGCATGTGCCTCGTTAAGCATTTCTCCTCGACACCATCCTTTAAGCTCATCCACCAGCCCAGGATATATAGAATAAGCAGTCATGGTCACACTGTGCTAACTAGATGATCACTGAGACTTATTTTTGTTTCTTCTTTTACAGCACACAACTGTGACGGGACACGCAAGGATCCCAGCGGTGCCTCCAATTTATGTAGCGCTTTTAACCCTTTCCTATATAGATAGATAATGGAGCGCTCTGAGTTCGTATGGATAAACTTTGTTTTATCCAATTTTGTGAGCTAAGTGTGCCTATTTACTCACTTCAACTTATTCTGTGTAACTGTGTTTGTTACTTAATTCCTTGGGTCCCTTAACTTCCCAGAAATCACATAATAATGAATTAGGATTTTAGGATTTATCTTCGGTTAATAAATTGTTTTACCAAAAAGGTCCCAATATATATTTATATCCCCCTTGTAACTCAAATTAATAAACTGAAAACACTCAAGTATACGGTAAATTAACAATTTACTGGATAAAATATAAAAGGGTCAAGTTTTAGGATTTTTTCCAAACTGTAACATAAAATAACAATTATGGAATGTCAGCCAATTCACACAGATGAATAAAAAAATAATAATAATCAAATACACATTTCACATATTCACTTTTTTGTAAATAATTATTTGTTACCCTCTTTTTTTAAAATTTGAGTCCCCAAACTCTCTCAAACTCAAAAGACTCTTCAACCAAATACTAAGCCGACAATATATAAGCTCACACTTAACCTTATTCAATCTGTAAGTCTTTCATTTTCCCGTTGCAGGCCTGTTTGATGCTGGGGTACGTTGTGGTCAAAAAATAAATCAAAGACCGCTTCACTCCACACGGAGCAAACAAACAGAAATACCTTGAAATATCCATTCAGAAGAGCGTGTTTCACCTCCCGACGTTAGATGTCCGTCAAACCCACGATCGCGGCGATTTCCTTAAGGCCAAAGGAATTCCGAGCACTCACGTTAACTCACAAGTCATCTGGAATCATCCTCATCTGAAACTGCCACGAATCCTCACGCTGACGACTCGCCAACTAAACACACAATCCATCCGAGCAAGATAGACACTGTTCAGTCTCTCTAAATAGTCCATTCGCTGTATTAGTAAATGGAGGCTGGAATAAACACAACCAGAAATATTTTGTGGAGAAATATTTCTTACCCGTCTCTGTAGTATAAGTTTCTGTTCTCGTTTTGACAACACACTAACTACATTAACAATTGAAACATATTATAGCATTAGTTATACTATATTTTTTTGTGAAACAATATCACACCAGATGATCGCACGCTCTTCTCCCTCGTGCTCTCCCGATTCTTCCTCGTTCAACTTTGCCCTCAATTCATCCCGCCCCCTTCACCTTAATTTAGAGAATTGATTGGACACCCAACAAAGACAAGTGAATTTGATTGGATAAACAAAAATAATAAAAATAATAAATATACCATCAACTTAGGAAACATAACTTATCCACAACCATATACATTTATAACATTCCCATGAACTATATATGTGTATACATACATATATTTAGAAAATAAATAATAAACCTTGTAAATTATTACACTGGGTTACACCCACGACCAGGAAGGCGTGTACTTCGCGAACCACAAGGTTTGCCGTCACGCCTCCTCCCAAACGATTGGATCAGACACGTAAGAAAGGCGTGTCTCAAACTCCTTCAAAACACCCCGCCACACTCTCTTCTGCGCAGTTCTACGCCAGAGAGAGGTCCATTCTTTAATAAAAACTCCAACCGGAGTTCTTCGTTTATTTTCTTCGTTTTTATCTAAGTTTTTCTTTCTATTGCTCTATCTCAGTTGAGAGTTTGACTTCGGTCAGTGTATTCACGAACGAAACGAGTTTAAGATTTATCGTTTCTCATACGGGCCGCAGCTGAAGCGATCGCAACATCTACCTCCGCCCGGAAGAACCCTCGGACATCGAGCTCACGCTTCTTTTCAAACCAGCCACACAAGACAGGGCCGTTAAAGCAAGTAACGTACAAATCTCAATTAAATGCTGCTTTAAGGTTGTTTAGATTAATTTTAGAAGCCTCTGGGGTCTCGTGTTGAACTATTGTGAACTGTTTTGAACTGTTCTCTCTCACTCTCGCTCTCCCTCACACCCTCTCTCTCTCTCTCTCACACACACACTAACTTTCTCTCTCCAAATACGTCGTATTGCAATCTTTCGTCAACTGTTTGTTTTGATATGCATATTTACTCCTGATCCGGTTTCTATATTAATAATCACTACGAGCAATCGTGTTGATTATTCATATACGTGAGGTTTAGCCCATTCCCTATTTTGGGATAATCTAATTTGTATACGTGATAATATATATTCATTAGCTTATGAATATTCCCCATCTGAGTTAATAATTTCCCCAAACAAACTCAATGTTGCTACAACCTTGATCATTTAATGTCCCATTCCCACTGATCCCCTGAACGACAACCTAATGCTATATAAACACAGACACAAAAAAACATGTTGGCTAGCTAACATACCGTCGCTGCAGAGACACGGCATTAACAGACTCTGCTCCTCCCAAACCGCAGACGTAACGTTACGTTAAAAATCCACTTTTTACGGCGTTGTTCTGTGAGCTTTTTACATTTCTCACCTTTATGAATGACAATCTTTGGTATTCCATAAAAACCCTTTCCTCGATTAGAACGATTGGAGCCGCCATAAACTACACAAAACATTGATGGCGGATCCTCAGCTATTTCACTCCATCAGAATTTTCGCGCTCTCGCGATGCAGTAGCGTGACGTCACGTGAAACCAACCAATTGTCCCTGGTAACACCCTTTCTTATTTGTTTTTGTATTAATATGTGTTAATAAATTGTGAGGTGTTGAAATATCCTCTGTTGTGAGTAGCCCTTGAACCTCCCTGGTCATTTTCTTTTGTATTGGGTGGCCAGGTGTCAGTTTTGTTTATTATCCAATCAGAGAGCAGTTTGGGAACCTACCGGGTTTTTGAGGGGGCGGGACTAAAAGAGAAAACGCAAAAGAGAGAGACGAAAAAGAAGACAGAGATAGTTAAGAGCTAGTTGTAAGTTCTGTATTGTTGATTACGTTAATGGTCCTCAAAGTTAAAGGGATACTCCACCAGTTTTTCTTATTAAACTATGTTATTCCCTTAACTAAGACGAGTTGATACATACCTCTCTCGTCTCAGTGCGTGCACTATATCGCTCTGTATTGCCGCAAAACTATGTTAGCACTTAGCTTAGCCCATGCATTAAATATGGGCCAAGCAGAGAAGCGACCAAACACTTCCACGTTTTCCCTATGTAAACACAGTTACTCGAGTAGTGTAACTTGACCTGGGCTGGTGACACAAAATAAACCGTTGCGCTTTTCTAAGCGTTTAAAATTGATGACTATATTGTATGGCGGAATACCATAACAAGTGCTTTTGAGCAGTTCGACTTGGCGCAATAATATCTTCACTAGTGAAAAGTCCTCTTACCAGCTCCCGCTTCCTCTCCCCCTCCCTCTGACATTTCCGTCAATACAACCAACGTGACATGCGCCGGTAGTAGTAGTTCGAGCGGAGTTGACGAAGTAACAGGTTGTTGGAAGCTAGTTAGCATTCTAAACAGCACAGGCTCTCAATTTCGGTCGGCATCTGTTCGCAACAGTCACACTTGCACCACCAATTGCTGTTTGCCCGTGGTCTTTCGCCAGCTCCGGTCTGTTCTGGATCATATCTTTCTTTCCTCTCACGGTCCATAAGAGCTAATTCCTCCTCCGTGTACTCGGGTTCAAACAGATATGGCTCTGGGTCTTCTACAAAGAAGTCATAATCATCTACAAAGTCCGCCATTGCAAATGATCTGCAGTTTGCTAATAGCACAGGTAGTAAAAGCCACGTTGGTTGTATTGACGGAAATGTCAGAGGGAGGGGGAGAGGAAGCGGGAGCCGGTAAGAGGACTTTTCACTAGTGAAGATATTATTGCGCCAAGTCGAACTGCTCAAAAGCACTTGTTATGGTATTCCGCCATACAATATAGTCATCAATTTTAAACGCTTAGAAAAGCGCAACGGTTTATTTTGTGTCACCAGCCCAGGTCAAGTTACACTACTCGAGTAACTGTGTTTACATAGGGAAAACGTGGAAGTGTTTGGTCGCTTCTCTGCTTGGCCCATATTTAATGCATGGGCTAAGCTAAGTGCTAACATAGTTTTGCGGCAATACAGAGCGATATAGTGCACGCACTGAGACGAGAGAGGTATGTATCAACTCGTCTTAGTTAAGGGAATAACATAGTTTAATAAGAAAAACTGGTGGAGTATCCCTTTAAGAGCCAGGGGGCTTTTACTTATTTATTTTTTGTCAAGTGTGTAACCATAGACTGTAAAAAATATGGACAAAGCGTCTGTGACGTCACCCATAGACTTTCTGAAGAATGGTTTTGAGGCCGTTTATGGGGTGTAGCAAAGAGCCAGGGGGCTTTTACTTATTTATTTTTTGTCAAGTGTGTAACCATAGACTGTAAAAAATATGGACAAAGCGTCTGTGACGTCACCCATAGACTTTCTGAAGAATGGTTTTGAGGCCGTTTATGGGGGGTATGGGCGGCGCCATCTTGGAGAATCTAAAGTGTCCAATCTAAAATTGCACCAAAGAATTCATACTGGAGAAAAACCTTACAAGTGCTCATATTGTGACAAGAGTTTCACTCAGTCTGGATCTCTGAAAATCACACTGTACCCACCAAACATCCCTTATATATCAAGAAAGGGGAGGCTTAATAAATTAAGCACTGGTGAATGATATCCTGATTATCCTCCTAAGTGGATTCAGTCACCCTGCTACACTTACAAGGATGAGAATAGGGCACACAAGATTAAACAACTGCCGAAAGTTAATAGAAAACACCGGACTGGATTATGCATTCATTGTGGAGAAGTGGGAAATGTAAAACATATACTCTTGATGAGTAGAAAGTACTCTGAGAAAGTAAAATAACTAGAGACTAGGGGGAAAATGGATTAAGTTTAAAAAACCTATTGGGTTTGCCTGGCACATAATCTATAATTAAGGATGTTATAAACTTTATGAAAGAAACAAAGCATTTAGGTTTTTATTATTTTATTTTATTTTTATTTAAAGTCCCTGTAAAGGCAATTAAAAAAAAAAATCTAAACCCATTATAAATGTTAGAAATGTATTGCTAAAACATATTACAAAGACTGTGAACTGTGAATTACTGAATTGTGGAGTTAGACCGTTAAACAGTTTTTCACCATTGCTATTTTCCGGATTTTCTGGGCGGGGCTAAAACGGGGCTCGATGACGCACTGGAGCCCCTGAGCTCCTGGACACGCCCCTACTTGATGATGCACTGAGGCCACTGAGGCTGGCCGCTCCCCTAACAATAGAGCACATTCGCTTCAGTTTGGCGCTCAATCGAGAGTTACTGTCAGTACTATTATTAGTAACACAGCATACAGATTGCTAGCTAGCTATGCCTTCGTCACGGAAATGCGTACTACCTGAATGCGATCGCCGGATCACGTACAAAACAGATCGGTGTCCTTATTTAAATTTCCGAAAAACGATTACATCAAGAAGAAGTGGATTCATTTTGTGAAGAGCCAACCTTGATGGAGAGCTGAGGAAGGATCACCGCCAACACACGCCTCTGTAAGTGATCATTTTACACGGGATAGTTTTATAAACTTTCGTCGGAGACAACTGGGATTCACTGATAATCCGCTGTTACTGGTGAATGGGGCCGAACCGACTCCCGCCTCGGCCATCTTCCTCCCGTCGCGCCGACAACTGCTGCCATCATCGGCAGTGCGTGTCCACCGTGCGAGCATCCATTCCGGCTGTAGAGTTCAGTCTATAGGCCTGTTCACACCGGGACGAATTTGACGCGCGATATTCGCCGACGTTTAACGCCTCGTGACTAAACAATGGGCGCCAATGTGAGTGTGCACACCGACGCGTAAAACGCCACGCGTAAAAGCGTAATTTTTTTAAAAACGCCTCGGGTTCGTTCTTTTGGTTTGACGCGCCGCGTCAAAAACTATCCGACCAATGAGATTGGCGCTTTTGCTCACGTGTCTGGATCTGCTGAAGTTACAGTAAAACACAACTTGGGGGCGCTCAAACACAAAACGGTCTTGCCGAGCACACATACGTAATGGCGAAGAAGATATACAGCGTCTACACTCTGCCGGGAGCAGTGATGGGAATAACGGCGTTATAAATAAACGGCGTTACTAACGGCGTTATCTTTTTCAGTAACGAGTAATCAAACGAATTACTGTTTCCCCAGTTACAACGCCGTTACCGTTACTGACAAAAATTGACGTTACTATAATTGAACTCACTTAAGCGGTTTTCATCCGAGTAGGCTCTCTCTCCGCCATAGGACCTGCAAAGTTTTTTTCTCTGGTGTGTGTGTGTTTATGAGGCGCCGGAGTGGACAAAAGCGAAGCGAACGGCGCGAGCGCGCTCAATGCGCGAGAGAGACCGAGTGTGTCCGAGAGCGCGCTCAACAGTTGCGCAAGAGAGACCGAGGGTGTCCGAGCATTATATAGTTTGTTTATAAATAAATGACATATTTCAGCATTAGACAGCATTATCTATAGCCTATTGGTATAGCCTATTGGTATCATAAACATGTCTAGAATTTGGCTTAAATAACCTCTGATGATGACATTCGCTATAGGTTATAAAAATAAACCCCCAAAATATTATATTTTAGTATTATATATTTTTTTTGGTAAATTGTTCAGTATTATATTGAGAGAGCACTTGTTAAACTGTTTACTTTTGTTAGGAAGAAAATACTTAAGCTACAGTTTATCATTTTAATATGCACAAAGAGTATGTATATTTTTTATTATTATTTATTCATTTTTGGTACATTTCTTAGGAAGCATAATTTATTTTTAAACTTATTTGTTGGCCAGTTGGGGTCTGTGCGATATTAAGTATAAACCATCTATAATGTTTTATTGTTCTACTATAGTAATGCTAATATTTAGAATAATATATTGAATTTAATAGGCGTCTCTCACATTGTCCCACAGCAACATTAAAATAGAATAAATTATTATTATAAAACATTGAACACTAATCTACACTATTAAGTGTCCATTTCATTAATTTAACATATTTAATACTGGGGGCATCCAAATTATTTGACATAGGCCTATTTTAATTTTTTTTTTTTTAAAGTAGCCTAACGCGATAGTTACTTTCTCTGGTAATTAGTTACTTTTATAATGATGTAACTCAGTTACTAACTCAGTTACTATTTGTGAGAAGTAACTAGTAACTATAACTAGTTACTTTTTTTAAGTAACATGCTCAACACTGGCCGGGAGGAAATAAGACGAGGAAGATGCAAGGCTAGATGAATGTAGAGCTGCTGGTCTTGTTGGTGTCTTTATAAAAAGACACCAACGACAATAAAGAACTAAATGACAAACGCGACAAACTTGCTCTCTTCTTCTGAGTGACAAGCGAGTGTCAGAAGCGTAGTTGCGCAGCGCCACTTTGTGGACGGGGGTATTTCTGTTTTACATTAAGCGCCATCTAATGTCAGGGAATGAATTTGCATGTTCACTCGGCTCATCGTCTGTGAAAATCGCTTGGGTGTGAACACAAAAAACGCGTTGAAAAACGCTGACGAATAACGCGAGCCGATATTTGTCCCGGTGTGAACAGGCCTTATGGTTCAGTGTGGCGACGGCAGCTTTCCCGCGAGTGGGCGTGGTTTCAGCGCAGCCAGCGGACACGCCCCCAGCGTTTGAGAGCAGAGAATACTGCTCATTTTTTCAAGATTTTGATAGCTTATTTTATGTACTTGCTGGCGTTTTTTATCATTCAAATTTGGCTGGGTGACTAATAACACATTTTTCTATGGTGTGACAAACTCAAAACACATACTTATTTTTGACTTTACAGGGACTTTAATTTATTTTTTTGGTTTAGTAACATAAATACAATCAAGTACACCTGGCTGCAGCCTGCAGATCGGGGCGGGGCTGCACCTGGGGCGGGGCTGCACGTGCAACCCCGCCCATAATGCTTCTCATTGGTTAGTGGCAAAGTGATGGCGTCGATCGAGGCGGGGCCGCACCTGGGGCTGGGCTGCATGTGCAGTCCCGCCCATAACGCTTCTCATTGGTTTGTGGCACAGCAATGACGTCGACGCCACGGTAAACAGAAAATGGGGTTGAAAACAAAACTCATGCGCTATATCGCGCTGAAAGCGCATGCATCGTATTTGCGTTAAGTGGTACAGTAATGACGTCGACGCGTCTTCAAAACGCATGCGCAAATTTGAAATAATACTTTAATAAAATGATAAAGTATTAAAAAAACTCTAAAGTAATAATGAAAGCAGCAAAAAGGAGTAGAGCGCATATCCATAGTTTTAACTATGCCTGCTCTAAGGTAAACTTATAAGGAATTACAGAGTATTGTGTAATATCTGTGTAGTATTTTAAAAGTTTTTCACATTCTGTTGCACTTCACTGTGTAAACCTACAAAATTACTGTAAACATTAATGGCACCTTATATATTTCTTATTTTGATCATTCCTCTGTAATAGTTCTTGTTTATTTTTGTGCATTATATTGGTTATTATAAAACATTTATGCCAATAAAGTAACTAACTATACAGTACATTGTCAATATCTGTATCCCATATTATGCATGCCAACTCAAAAAACCAAACTCATACCAGTGACAACTTTTATTTCAAAACAAGAATAATTGTGTAGAGATATGCACACATACAGATAATCACGTACACCCATATACATGCGCACGCACACACGTACACTCTCACACACGTACACTCTCACACACGTGCACAGACTGCACACTCACACACGTGTACACTCACACACACACACACACACACACACACACGTAAACTCACACACACACACACACACACACACACGTACACTCTCACACACACACACACACACACACACACACACGCACGTACACTCACACGTACTCTCTCACACACACACACACACACGTACACTCTCACACACACACACACGTACACACTCTCACACACACTCTCACACACATACACTCACACACGTACACTCTCACACACGTACACTCTCACACACGTACACTCTCACACACACACGTACACTCTCTCACACACACACACACACGTACACTCTCTCACACACACGTACACTCTCACACACGTACACTCTCTCACACACACGTACACTCTCACACACGTACACTCTCACACACGTACACTCTCTCACACGTACACTCTCTCACACACACGTACACTCACACACACGTACACTCTCACACACGACGTACACTCTCACACACGTACACACTCTCACACACGTACACTCTCACACACGTACACTCTCTCACACACACGTACACTCTCTCACACACACGTACACTCACACACACGTACACTCTCACACACACGTACACTCTCACACACGTACACTCTCACACACGTACACTCTCACACACGTGCACAGACTGCACACTCACACACGTGTACACTCACACACACACACACACACACACACATACCTACTTAACCACAATGTGAGGACGTATGACTGGGAACCCTACCTTTAGGGACACCCCTTTCTGAAGGGTCTAGAGACAAAAGAAAGACATGACTGCACTTCTGGAGAAGCTGTCATCACACTTATCACTTGATTTTATTAATAAAAGTCTTCCTTAAAGACCTGACATTTTGCCTTCACTTTAGGGACAGTATTTTTTATGTCCATTTTGGGGACATTAAACACAAACTCTGATCAAGTCATACTTTGAGGACCATGGTGATACACAGACTCTGGTTAAGTCATACTTTGAGGACCATGGTGATACACAGATTCTGGTAAAGGTATAATATCAGGACTTTGTTGAGATGGTATATATTTAGTGAGTAAACAGTTTTTTATTTTTATTTTTATTTCGTCAAGATCACAGAAAATGGGTAGCCAACATTTTTGTCTGATTTGTAGCTTGAGATGAAGTGTCCTTCACTGCTCAGTTGGGGAATGACAATTAACATTCAGAAATATTATTCATTTGACTGTATTTGATTGATTGACTATCAGAGAGAACCAAAGATGGAACTGAAGACAATAGTGTCATTATTCAGCTCAATTCTATTTCAACTGTAAAACAGCTCTACAGAAGTCATTTAATAATTGCTGAAATTTTACAAGTTATGTGCCTGAAGTAGAGGTCAGCACAGGCTTTAAACTTAAGCCCAAACCCGGCCCGTACCCGAAATCATTTAACCTGACCCGAACATTACAGTTATATTTTAAGCCTGAGCCCGACCCAAACCCGAGGTCCGTTTCTCAGTAAATTGCTTTTTTTTTGTGCAATATGCTGTATTTTATGATTGCTTGCCACGATAATTAAAAAAATAAGCTACATGTACAAACACCGTTTCACCAAGGCACATCGGCCCCTCATCAGTCAGCACACAAGAAAAAAAAGAGAAAAAGCACAGAACTTACTAATTACGAAACTTTGATGAGGTTGAAAAGGTGAAACAGTCATAAATTCCCCTGGAACCCAAACATTAAACTTCATAAAGTTTGCGCAGTTGCACAACTATTTACACAAATATAGCCTATCCTTCTCAGTCCGAGTTATGAATGAAGGGAACAGCATCGCGAGCTGATGTTTCAGCGCATCCTCTGACTGCGTGTTGTGACTGAAATTGTGTGTGCGGGAGCACATGCACAAAAAAGTTTTGTAAAATGATATATGATAAAATAAAAATGATTCATATATCATTTTACAAAATTGTTTTGTTTGTTATTTCGATCACATCACAATCAGAGGAGGACGGCTGAAACTGCACACATCTACTTTCTCTCTCGCGTGATCGTATAATTACGATCACAACACAGCAAGCAGCCGAGCACACGGCACGCAAACTAATATATATATATATAGCCTAAATAGTTTTTCTAAGACCACGGCCTGCATCCCTCTAGTTAATTTAGCATCGACTGCAAAATAATCATTATCACAAAAACATCTTGAGTCTTTGGCTACTCACTGGTAGCCTGGTTCTACCAGACTCTCGTACATTTCATTTGTACAGAGAGTCTGGCCTCGCTCCATTGAGAAACGTTTACTTCCTTGTAGGCGGGTTCTCTGTTAAAGTTCAAAACTATTGGATCTGCCCAGCGTCACTCAGGATCTGCCATAGCCAATCGCTAACGTGTGGTCGTGACGTATGTCATGCGCCGTAACCGGCTGGAAACAACAAGTCCGAATTCCATATTCATAAATCTAAATATCTAAATGCTAAACCTCTCTTTCTTATATTTGTGAAAGAATTTTAAAAATACCTCTTTTCAATTAAGTTGTCTGAGAACAAAAAAAGCCTTAAAAACATTAACTGTTTGTAATTATTTTCCTTTTTCAGTGTCATGTAATTCTCTTAACTTGTTCATGTTTATTTTATATTATCCTCCTACTGTTTTATTTTTGTTTTGTTTTTATTATTATTTTTTGTTTGTTTTTGTATTATGTTTTCTGTTATTACTTGTGTATTGTTTTAAGCAATAAAAAAACAAGTCCGAATGATCAGAGGATTATGTTTAGAATAAGATGTCTGTCAACGAGAGCTGCATGTTTTGTTCATCGAATTTAAGAGTTCAAGGAACAATTCTAAATTCTAAATGTTTATTTGACACTAAGGACAGTGATGTATTCAGTCAACTGTCGAAGCTGGGTGTAATCATTAACAATACGCCGCTGCGGTCGTTTCGGATCTGCCGCAAATGCTGTACAGTGATCATCGTGCACGCCGAGCTGCCCAGCACCAACTCCTAACCTTTCTGCCTCCCTCACTTGGTCCTCCATTAGTGCAACAAGAGGAGACGACAACAACTATCGGCTTTGCATCCTATCGTTCGCCTTAGCTAACTCATTCACCACTAGCGGAGTGAGCTGGAAAATTAAACTTTTCCCGAACCCCTTGGGGAGGAGGGCCACAACATCATGGCCACCAACAACACTTAGCAAACATTGATCTTGCTCCGGCTTTAACTTCTGGATATTCGGCAGTTTTGCAACAACGGACCGAATAGATTTTCTCACGTCTTTCTCCGCTGCCATTACTGAACTCCAACTCAAACTGACGCGCTACATCAACGTCATCGTTCTCAGCCACTCCCTCTGTTCGCTGATTGGACCGGTAAAAAAATTATTTCTGGAAACCAAAGTCTACAGCACAATCCCAGACGTAGTACTGAAGGAAAATAAAATTGAGCGGAAGTGCGTAGGAGGGCGGAGCCAGGCTAACTCACTGGGGCTTTAACACATTAGTCATGTTCTTCTGTAAAGTGTAGTAATTGTCCAAAAAACAAACAAAAAAAACACACACTTCAATTAAATGACTCTTTGGGGACTTGATAGACACACACACACTCCGATTAAATGACTCTTTGGGGACTTGAGAGACACACACTCCGATTAAATGACTCTTTGGGGACTTGAGAGACACACACACTCCGATTAAATGACTCTTTGGGGACTTGAGAGACACACACACTCCGATTAAATGATTCTTTGGGGACTTGAGAGACACACACACACTCCGATTAAATGACTCTTTGGGGACTTGAGAGACACACACACTCCGATTAAATGACTCTTTGGGGACTTGAGAGACACACACACACTCCGATTAAATGACTCTTTGGGGACTTGAGAGACACACACACTCCGATTAAATGACTCTTTGGGGACTTGAGAGACACACACACACACTCCGATTAAATGACTCTTTGGGGACTTGAGAGACACACACACACACTCTGATTAAATGATTCTTTGGGGACTTGAGAGACACACACACTCCGATTAAATGACTCTTTGGGGACTTGAGAGACACACACACACACACACACACTCCGATTAAATGACTCTTTGGGGACTTGAGAGACACACACACTCCGATTAAATGACTCTTTGGGGACTTGAGAGACACACACACTCCGATTAAATGACTCTTTCGGGACTTGAGAGACACACACTCCAAGTAAATGACTCTTTGGGGACTTGAGAGACACACACACTCCGATTAAATGACTCTTTGGGGACTCGAGTGACACACACTCCAATTAAATGACTCTTTAATATTAACAGTCTTGAACACATTGTGTTGAAAGTACACATTGCAGTTAATGACAGAAATTCAAAAACATAAAAAAAAAAAAAAAGAACAATGAAAAATCAATTAACTTGGAGGTGGGAATGATTCTCAGTGCACAACCATCCTCGATATTTCCTCCATCCACCCATCAAAATCTCTACCTCCTCCTTTACCTTCACTCCTCCCTCTTTACCTTCACTCCTCCCTCTTTTCAACCTCTTTACCTTCACTCCTCCCTCTTTTCCATCCTCTTTACCTTCACTCCTCCCCATTTTCTCCCTCTTTACCTTCACTCCTCCCTCTTTTCCATCCTCTTTACCTTCACTCCTCCCCCATTTTCTCCCTCTTTACCTTCACTCCTCCCTCTTTTCCATCCTCTTTACCTTCACTCCTCCCTCTTTTCTCCCTCTTTACCTTCACTCCTCCCTCTTTTCCATCCTCTTTACCTTCACTCCTCCCCCATTTTCTCCCTCTTTACCTTCACTCCTCCCTCTTTTCCATCCTCTTTACCTTCACTCCTCCCTCTTTTCTCCCTCTTTACCTTCACTCCTCCCTCTTTTCCATCCTCTTTACCTTCACTCCTCCCCCATTTTCTCCCTCTTTACCTTCAATCCTCCCTCTTTTCCATCCTCTTTACCTTTACTCCTCCCTCTTTTCAACCTGTTTACCTTCACTCCTCCCTCTTTTCAACCTGTTTACCTTCACTCCTCCCTCTTTTCCATCCTCTTTACCTTCACTCCTCCCCATTTTCTCCCTCTTTACCTTCACTCCTCCCTCTTTCATCCTTTACATTAGCTGTGTTGGACATGGGCTGTGGCTGGATGTAACCGATCGGTGAGTGTTGCCGTGTGGAGGCGGGAGGAGCTGAAAACTGAGACGTGAGTTTGACTCTTTCTGCTTCCCGTAGTGACGCTTGCGCTGTGTTTGCATACTTTACCACAGCTGAAGTGGAATAAATGCATTATTTGCCAAATACACCGATATTTCAGAGACATTTTGATTCAATACATGTACTGCTTAATACAGCGTCTGTTTGTACAAGAATATAGTTCAACATAAGCCTAAATCCCAATGAAGTGGGGTCTACATTGTATCAGTTTTATTTTGATAACCATGACAATATAACATCGCGACTACATGAAAAGAGCTTTCACTGTTATAAAAAACAGATTTGTGCGGTGGATTCGGCAAATCGTGGATCAGTTGTGTCGTCATCAGAGCTCGTGAGTCGCTCTGGAGAAACTGCTCTGGCTGAGTCCTGCTCTCGAATCGCTCTCGCCGTACTCTGAGACCATACGTCACAGTCACGGGGCGTCGCTGTCTGAAGCCGTACACAAGCTCTAACCGTCATGCACTGCTCAAGTCAGCCGTCTGTGCAGCGCTGTCCAACAAGTTCAACAAGCATAAAGCTCTCCTCCCTCTTTACATCATCTTTATATTCTCCTCCCTCTTTACATCCCCTTTACATTCTCCTCCCTCTTTACATCTTTTACATTCTCTCCTCCCTCTTTACATCCCCTTTACATTCTCTCCTCCCTCTTCACATCCCTCTCGACGACCGAAAGCCGGGTATCGACACCCGGGTATAGAGACGAAAGCGGATATGGAAAAGGGTCTGCCGCCCTTACAGAGGCTCATCCGCCCCTTTACATCGGTCTGCGGAATCCCGCAGGTATTACATCTCCTCCCTCTTACATTCTCTCCTCGGGTTTGGGAGAAGCACGAGGGTATGAGCGCTTACATTCACCACCACCCAAGAAAGAGGGTACTGAGAGCAAGAGGCCAACCACACAAAACCCAAAGGAGAGCAGAAAGAGGTACTGGAGCAGAAAGAGGGTATTGACATTCCTCTCTTGACATTCTCTCTCCCTCTTACATCTCCTCCCCTAACAATCATCAACTCCCTCTTTACAATTCACAACCTCCTCCCAAACCAAGACAAGGCACAGAACCCAAAACACAGGGTCTGGCAGCCTACAGCAGGTATGACGAGCCCTCTTTACATTCTCTCCTCCCTCTTTACAAGGACTGACAGAACGAAAGCAAGACCGAACGACTTTACATTCTCTCCTCCCTCTTTACATCCCTTACATTCTCCTCCCTCTTTACATCCTCTCCTCCCGCTTTACATCTCTTTATATTCTCATCCTCCTCTTACATTCTCTTCCTCCCTCTTTACATTCTCTTCTCCCTCTTTACATCTCTCCTCCCTCTTTACATTCTCTCCTCCCTCTTTACATTCTCCTCCCTTACATCCCCCTCTTACATTCCTCATCCTCCCTCTTTAAAGCCCATTCCATCCATCCCCCTTAACATTCCCCTTACATCTCTCCTCCCTCTTTACAATCACCCCTCCCTTACAATCTCATCCGCTCTACCATTATCTCCCTCTTACATTCTCTCCTCCCTCTTTACATTCTCCCTCTTTACATTCTCTCCCCCCTCTTTACATTCTCTCCTCCCTCTTTACATTCTCTTCCTCCCTCTTTACATTCTCTCCTCCCTCTTTACATTCTCTCCTCCCTCTTTACATCCCCTTTACATTCTCTCCTCCCTCTTTACATTCTCTTCCTCCCTCTTTACATTCTCTCCTCCCCTCTTTACATTCTCTCCTCCCTCTTTACATCCTCTTTACATTCTCTCCTCCCTCTTTACATCCTCTTTACATTCTCTCCTCCCTCTTTACGTTCCCTCCTCCCTCTTTACATTCTCTCCCTCCTCTTTACATCCTCTTTATATTATCTCCTCCCTCTTTACATTCTCTCCTCCCGCTTTACATTCTCTTCTCCCTCTTTACATTCTCTCCTCCCTCTTTACATTCTCTCCTCCCTCTTACATTCTCTCCTCCCTCTTTACATCCCCTTTACATTCTCATCCCTCTTTACATCCTCTTCTCCCTCTTTACATTCTCTCCTCCCTCTTTACATCCCCTTTACATTCTCTCCTCCCTCTTTACATTCTCTTCTCCCTCTTTACATTCTCTCCTCCCTCTTCACATCCTCTCCTCCCTCTTTACATCCTCTTTACATTCTCTCCTCCCTCTTTACATCCTCTTTACATTCTCTCCTCCCTCTTTACATTCTCTCCTCCCTCTTTACATCCTTTACATTCTCTCCTCCCTCTTTACAATCTCTCCTCCCTCTTTACATTCTCTCCTCCCTCTTTACATCCCCTTTACATTCTCTCCTCCCTCTTTACATCCCCTTTACATTATCTCCTCCCTCTTTACATTCTCTCCTCCCTCTTTACATTCTCTTCTCCCTCTTTACATTCTCTCCTCCCTCTTTACATCCCCTTTACATTCTCTCCTCCCTCTTTACATCCTTTACATTCTCTCCTCCCTCTTTACATCCTTTACATTCTCTCCTCCCTCTTTACATCCTTTACATTCTCTCCTCCCTCTTTACATTCTCTCCTCCCTCTTTACATCCCCTTTACATTCTCTCCTCCCTCTTTACATTCTCTCCTCCCTCTTTACATCCCCTTTACATTCTCTCCTCCCTCTTTACATTCTCTTCTCTCCTCCCTCTTTACATTCTCTCCTCCCTCTTTACATCCCCTTTACATTCTCTCCTCCCTCTTTACATGCTCTTTACATTCTCTCCTCCCTCTTTACAGTCTCTCCTCCCTCTTTACATCCTTTACATTATCTCCTCCCTCTTTACATTCTCTCCTCCCTCTTTACATTCTCTCCTCCCTCTTTACATCCTTTACATTATCTCCTCCCTCTTTACATTCTCTCCTTCCTCTTTACATTCTCTCCTCCCTCTTTACATCCATTACATTCTCTCCTCCCTCTTTACATTCCCTTTACATTCTCTCCTCCCTCTTTACATCCTTTACATTATCTCCTCCCTCTTTACATTCCCTTTACATTCTCTCCTCCCTCTTTACATCCTTTACATTATCTCCTCCCTCTTTACATTCCCTTTACATTCTCTCCTCCCTCTTTACATCCTTTACATTATCTCCTCCCTCTTTACATTCCCTTTACATTCTCTCCTCCCTCTTTACATTCTCTCCTCCCTCTTTACACCCCCTTTACATTCTCTCCTCCCTCTTTACATCCCCTTTACATTCTCTCCTCCCTCTTTACATCCTCTTTACATTCTCTCCTCCCTCTTTACATCCTCTTTACATTCTCTCCTCCCTCTTTACATCCTCTTTACATTCTCTCCTCTTTACATTCACTCCTCCTCTTTACACCCCCTTTACATTCTCCTCCCTCTTTACATCCTCTTTACATTCTCTCCTCCCTCTTTACATCCTCTTTACATTCTCTCCTCCCTCTTTACATCCTCTTTACATTCTCTCTTTACATTCACTCCTCCTCTTTACATCCCCTTTACATTCTCTCCTCCCTCTTTACATTCTCTCCTCCCTCTTTACATCCTCTTTACATTCTCTCCTCTTTACATTCTCTCCTCCCTCTTTACACCCCCTTTACATTCTCTCCTCCCTCTTTACATCCCCTTTACATTCTCTCCTCCCTCTTTACATCCTCTTTACATTCTCTCCTCCCTCTTTACATCCTCTTTACATTCTCTCCTCCCTCTTTACATCCTCTTTACATTCTCTCCTCTTTACATTCACTCCTTCTCTTTACATCCCCTTTACTTTACAGATGTAAAGAGGGAGGAGAATGTAAAGGGGATGTAAAGAGGGAGGAGAATATAAAGATGATGTAAAGAGGGAGGAGAGCTTTATGCTTGTTGAACTTGTTGGACAGCGCTGCACAGACGGCTGACTTGAGCAGTGCATGACGGTTAGAGCTTGTGTACGGCTTCAGACAGCGACGCCCCGTGACTGTGACGTATGGTCTCAGAGTACGGCGAGAGCGATTCGAGAGCAGGACTCAGCCAGAGCACTTTCTCCAGAGCGACTCACGAGCTCTGATGACGACACAACTGATCCACGATTTGCCGAATCCACCGCACAAATCTGTTTTTTATAACAGTGAAAGCTCTTTTCATGTAGTCGCGATGTTATATTGTCATGGTTATCAAAATAAAACTGATACAATGTAGACCCCACTTCATTGGGATTTAGGCTTATGTTGAACTATATTCTTGTACAAACAGACGCTGTATTAAGCAGTACATGTATTGAATCAAAATGTCTCTGAAATATCGGTGTATTTGGCAAATAATGCATTTATTCCACTTCAGCTGTGGTAAAGTATGCAAACACAGCGCAAGCGTCACTACGGGAAGCAGAAAGTGTCAAACTCACGTCTCAGTTTTCAGCTCCTCCCGCCTCCACACGGCAACTCTCACCGATCGGTTACATCCAGCCACAGCCCATGTCCAACACAGCTAATCACTCTTCACTTTATCATCTTTACATTCTCTCCTCCCTCTATAACAGAAATATCAAAAAGTTTAACATGACATTCCATCCAACTTCATTGCAACTGAACAAAGAAAACTGAATAAATGAAATTAGACTATATTACTATCCTCTACTTCTTCATTAGCTTTCTTATACTCTAACTTTTCACTTTATATTCTGTTTCATTCCATCCTCAGAATATTTCTACACCTTTATCCTCATTTCTTTTAATTAAGCTCAATTTCTTACAAAAAGAGCATAATATGCAAAGTGTTGAAGTGTTGATGGCTCCCTACAAACCACCCTTTCTTTTAAGAGTCGTGATCCTGTTCCGCACATAATTTTTCACACCAGTCCATGTTCGCTGCTTCAAAGCTTCTGGCTCTGCGTGAATGCATCTTTCACAGTCTTGCTTACCAGGAACTTTGCATGTCTTGATGAACTTCATCATGTGTCTCTCTACTGCTTTTACCTCACTGTCCTCCCATTTCTTTTTTGGAGCGTGTGAAGAACCTATGAAATAGTTAAAAAGTAAATTCTCATTACAACTAAATCGGTGAGTAAAGACCAAATCAAGATTGTGTCCTCATGTGTTGATTATTTGAATTTGGCTGGATATTGCTGCTTGGAGCTAATTCATGTTTATTTGATTATTGTTGTTTGTGCAGTTTAGAGATTTTTCTTACATTGATCCACCTGTGAAACAGATTGATCAGATTGAACAGGTTGAACAGGTTGATCAGATTGAACAGGTTGAACAGGTCGATCAGTCTCTGCTGGTGCTGTTGTCTGAGATAGGTCACTGTAGTCCTCCTCATCACTTGACATGGAATCACCTTGGGCCTCAAGTTGCTCTAAATAATTAAATGACAATAAAATTAACACTATATTGCTTATACTTAGTATCTGTGACATGATGTGTTTTGCAAATAAGTACAGCACAGATACACACAGACTAAATATACTCATACCATTTGGGTCAATTTCAATGTCATCAAGTTTCTTTCCTTTGTAGTCAGACAGTGTTCCTTTCTCCATGGCCATTAGGACTTTACTCATTTTTGCCAGCTGCAGTGTTCCCTCTGGTAACCGGTAATACTGTCTGTGGATTCTGATATCGTGACCAAGGAAATCAGCCAGTTGGTCTGCTTCATTCTCATCAAGGTTAAGAATTTTAGACATGGTTGCTATGTGTTTCCTGAGCCTAGTTGATGACAGTGCTTCAGGGTTCTTTATGCCACATTCGCAAGCAGCTTTGTTGATGCACTCTCCACCTCTGTAGGCTGACATTGCTCCACATCTGGCAAACATAAAGGGATTCTCTGCTGGAACACCACAAAGCTCCCGCGTTTCAACGAGCAGCTCCATGGCAGAAACCATGGAAGGCTTGAGGAGCACAGGAACCTTTCTGCCTCGTTTACCCCGGATCTCAACTCTTGTGAAGTGCAGACACAGCTTCCTCTCAAACTCAGACAGACAGATGGCAATGTCTTTGTGTAGCTCAGAAGAATCCCTACTTTTAAAAGCTGACAAAAGCATCCGGGATACCTCACCTTCTCTCCTTCGGTTGAACAGGATGACCTGGGACAGTGTGACCTTGGCTAGAGCAGAGTAGCTGTCAGCAGAAGGGCAAGTTCTGAGCTTACTTAGGAGCCCATCGTGTTTCTTTTCAAGATGTGTGTGCAGGACTTTGACATCCTGAGTGAAAGGAATGATCTGTGGTGTGTTCCACTTGGCTTCTTTCAATGTAGTTATAGCACCAGCAGAAATGTACTCATTCCACCTTGCCTGGTGTATTTTCCTGAAGTCTCGGGCGCATTCAGCACGATCATGATCTCCATACATCATGGCATTGCTCTCAACAATGCTACAGACCTTGTTTAAAGAATGCCCAAGTTTGAGAGCTAAAGAAGGAATGCGGTAGGAGTTTTTCTCTTCATTGTAGCCACATAAAACTTTAACAGCTGCTATGACATGTTTGAAGTTTGCTGGTATGAAGAAGTCTACCATTGTTCTCAGTGGGGTAATCTTCCTTGCTTCAAGAAGAAGTCTGCCTACTTCTCTCATCTTCTGTCTGATGTAGTCATGTTTGGTCACATCAGACCCCATCCTGTTGAACATGTGCTCCCCCAGCTGCATGATGCATCTGTCAGTATGAACTACACGCGAAACTTCATCATAGTTCATAAAGGACAGTATTTTCTTGAAACCTTTGCTCACTTCTAAGCCAACTGGTGTGTTTAAAGCACACAGAGATCGAACTCTTTTCCTGCCCTGGGCATCATCCTCTTTAGGTTTAAGGGGACAGTTTTTGATATGCTTCCAAAGGCTATGCTTGTTGTAAAGCCCTTGGCAGTAAATGCAGTGAATAAATTCTTTGGCTCTTTGTCTATTTTTTGGACGGTAGCAGGCAATCATCTCCCCATGTCCTTGTCTCACCACATCTGTGTTGTGGGCAAAGTTGCCCCTTTTTCTAAGGAGGTTTAACTGGACTTGTCTTTCTTTGGAATGTTTTGGAAATGCTATTGCCTTTACAACCCCCACTTCGTTGCGATGGACAAATTCAAGGTGTCTTGCCATTTTTGAATATGGCTTAGAGCAATAAAGGCAATACTGCTTCTTGTTGTACGCCTTGCGTTCCTGCTTTGGTGATGGCATTGACTGAATAAAAGTCTTTTCACCAGACAAAGTGTTTGTCTCTTTAGATTGGCATTTCATCTTTTTTGGTGATGGTGCGGTCATAAATTGATCAGATGAACTACCTGCCTCGTTGGGAGATGTTGGATGTATCAAAGCACTTTTGACCATGTCATGTCCAGAAGAACTACCATCCGATTCATCGGAGCTGATTTTTGGTATGTAGTCAACATCGCTGTAGTCTGTGACATCGCTGTAGTCTGTGTCACAGACGGAACTTCCGGAATACTGAATGAGAGAATTTAACACTTACTCAAGGCAGTGGTTGCTGTAACATTACGTTTCATCATATTGCGGATACTATTATGCAAGCCAATTCATAATTATGCAAAAAAAAATTGCATATAAAGTATCACATGGCAAGTCACATACCTGTCTTTTTCTTGATGGCCTTAAAGAGGATATCTGGAAGAGGATGAATACAAACCAATATAAATGATATATAATTTCATATAATCTATTGTTAGTTCTACCAGTGCAATACACCCCGACCATCCCAATAATTCAGCAAATGAATCTACCCACCTCCCATGAGAGTGTCTCAGACACCTGTGATGAGTGAACCACTGGTGTTGACACAGCACAAGGTGAAGATAAGGGTGGAGCAGGCGAGGATGAGGATGATGAATGCTGCGCATAAGGCGATGAGGGCTTCACAGGCGAGGATGATGAAGGCTGCACAGGCGAGGCTGATGAAGGCTGCACAGGCGAGGCTGATGAAGGCTGCACAGGCGAGGCTGATGAAGGCTGCACAGGCCAGGCTGATGAAGGCTGCCCAGGCGAGGCTGATGAAGGCTGCCCAGGCGAGGCTGATGAAGGCTGCCCAGGTGAGGATGATGAAGGCTGCACAGGCGAGGATGATGAAGGCTGCCCAGGCCAGGCTGATGAAGGCTGCCCAGGCCAGGCTGATGAAGGCTGCCCAGGCGAGGATGATGAAGGCTGCCCAGGCGAGGCTGATGAAGGCTGCACAGGCGAGGATGATGAAGGCTGCCCAGGCGAGGATGATGAAGGCTGCCCAGGCGAGGATGATGAAGGCTGCCCAGGCGAGGATGATGAAGGCTGCCCAGGCGAGGATGATGAAGGCTGCACAGACGAGGCTGATGAAGGCTGCCCAGGCGAGGCTGATGAAGGCTGCCCAGGCGAGGATGATGAAGGCTGCCCAGGCGAGGCTGATGAAGGCTGCACAGGCGAGGCTGATGAAGGCTGCACAGGCGAGGCTGATGAAGGCTGCCCAGGCCAGGCTGATGAAGGCTGCCCAGGCGAGGCTGATGAAGGCTGCCCAGGCGAGGCTGATGAAGGCTGCCCAGGCGAGGCTGATGAAGGCTGCACAGACGAGGCTGATGAAGGCTGCACAGGCGAGGATGATGAAGGCTGCCCAGGCGAGGCTGATGAAGGCTGCACAGGCGAGGCTGATGAAGGCTGCACAGGCGAGGCTGATGAAGGCTGCCCAGGCGAGGCTGATGAAGGCTGCACAGACGAGGCTGATGAAGGCTGCCCAGGCGAGGATGATGAAGGCTGCCCAGGCGAGGCTGATGAAGGCTGCACAGGCGAGGATGATGAAGGCTGCCCAGGCGAGGCTGATGAAGGCTGCCCAGGCGAGGCTGATGAAGGCTGCCCAGGCGAGGCTGATGAAGGCTGCACAGGCGAGGATGATGAAGGCTGCCCAGGCGAGGCTGATGAAGGCTGCCCAGGCGAGGCTGATGAAGGCTGCCCAGGCGAGGCTGATGAAGGCTGCCCAGGTGAGGCTGATGAAGGCTGCACAGGCGAGGCTGATGAAGGCTGCCTAGGCGAGGATGATGAAGGCTGCCCAGGCGAGGCTGATGAAGGCTGCACAGACGAGGCTGATGAAGGCTTCACAGGCGAGGATGATGAAGGCTGCCCAGGCGAGGCTGATGAAGGCTGCACAGGCGAGGATGATGAAGGCTGCACAGGCGAGGCTGATGAAGGCTGCCCAGGCGAGGATGATGAAGGCTGCCCAGGCCAGGCTGATGAAGGCTGCCCAGGCGAGGCTGATGAAGGCTGCACAGGCGAGGATGATGAAGGCTGCCCAGGCGAGGCTGATGAAGGCTGCCCAGGCGAGGCTGATGAAGGCTGCCCAGGCGAGGCTGATGAAGGCTGCCCAGGCGAGGATGATGAAGGCTGCCCAGGCGAGGCTGATGAAGGCTGCCCAGGCGAGGCTGATGAAGGCTGCCCAGGCGAGGATGATGAAGGCTGCCCAGGCAAGGCTGATGAAGGCTGCCCAGGCGAGGCTGATGAAGGCTGCACAGGCGAGGATGATGAAGGCTGCCCAGGCGAGGCTGATGAAGGCTGCCCAGGCGAGGATGATGAAGGCTGCACAGGCGAGGATGATGAAGGCTGCACAGGCGAGGATGATGAAGGCTGCACAGGCGAGGATGATGAAGGCTGCACAGGCGAGGATGATGAAGGCTGCACAGGCGAGGATGATGAAGGTGACGTGGGAGGTGTTGATGTTGATGAGGACAGGGCAGGAGGGCATGAGGTTGATGAGGCCATTATAGAGGTGGACACAGCACAGGGTGCTGATGAAGAGGGTGCACCAGATATGGATGCGACTGAGGATGACTGTAACAGTCTTGATTGAAACCGCTTCTGCAGATATATAAAGAGATATTTAGCTTAAACAAGAATAAAATGACATTAAAAATATTGAAAACTGTGGCACCCATATAAAACAAAACAAACACACTGTAGGGGTAAACAAAAAATAAAGAAACGTGTTTTGCACACTTCAAAGCAAAGATCATTAATAAAATAAAAAACAACAAAATTGTGACAATAGTCAAATTAATAGTTACACTGGTTCAGACATTAAAACTCTGAACCAATAACTACTTAAATGATTAGTTCACTTCAGAATTAAAATTTCCTGATAATTTACTCGCCATCATCACACCATCTAAGATGTTCATGTCTTTCTTTCTTCAGTGTAAAAGAAATGAAGGTTTTTGAGGAACACACTCCAGGTGTTTCTCCATATAGTGACTTCAATGGGGTCCAACGGGGGGGCTTGTTTGTGTGATAGACATTTTGAACAATCTTTAATGACTCGTGACTACTGAGTTGTCTCAGAGAGTGATTCTTTAATTTTGTGTTGACTGCGCACACACAACATCCTATAGGTTCTGTACTGGAAACAGAAATGATTAGTTAAATCACTCGAGTCTTTGGGTCCTTCGTTCTTCCCATCAGTCCCATTGAGGCTATGCTGTCAGTACTGGAAAGATAAATGATTAGTTCACCTCTCAAGTCCTCGAAGACTCAAAATATGAACTAATCAATTCTGCATCCAGTATTGACTGCATAGCTCAATGGGGCTGCCACGTGATGAACGAATGACTTGAACCCGAAGTCGATAGACTCGAAACGTGTACGTATCCGGTACTACAGACTGCATAGCTCAATGGGGCTGCCACGTGATGAACGAATGACTTGAACCCGAAGTCGATAGACTCGAAACGTGTACGTATCCGGTACTACAGACTGCAAAGTTAAGTTTATGAGGATGTCACAGGATGAACGAACGGCTTAGATCGGGAGGTGAGGTAACTAACAGACTGCATAGCCTGAAGACCCAAATAAATTAATGAATCATTTCCGTCTCTCATAATTTGGCCTTTTCCTTGCATCGCACTTTTTTTCTTATTCTAAATGCGATCAACATTTGATGTGTTTGGGGAATTTGGCTACCATTTTAAATACATTCTACTGAAATGAACAAAAGGTTTTCGAAAAAAGATTTGTTAATTTTGATGAACGAGATTCAAAGATCCAAGTCAGTAAAATGATCCGAACGTGCCACAACTATTACACACGTGTGCTGGATGAAGTGGATATGCACCTGTAGTCAACTGGTTGCCTGTGTTGTTCATTATTTTGGGGGCGGAGCAATGAAGGGAGGTGTGTGTTTGTTTGGCTGTCGATTTTAAATATCAACAGTGTTTATCAGAAATCACTGACTGCACTTTTAACTAGCTGGCAGTAAACATCAGTAGATCGCTGCTGCATGTATGAGATGGTTACCGTTTTATTCCTTGATGTTCTTGCTTTGCCTGACAGCTTATGTGGACCCTTGCTGTTCACCTTGTCC